>NC_136902.1:53816567-54016567 GCF_949606895.1 Notothenia rossii
ACGTTAGCTAACATTCTGCAGCTAACGTCGCTCACTCACCAAGATAGCTGCCCAGTTCTCCACTGGTTCTCCTCACACCACAGCTCAATTCTCTCCGATGGCCGTTATTTCTTCTAATCCTTGGCTGCTCCTGGTCTCTTGGACGCCTAGCAGGCTCATAATTATAAGGTTGTGGTCCGTCATATGCATTCGAATATTCATGTTAAACTTCTTCTGTGTCTTCTGTGTCGAAACTAGCATTGGGATCCATGTTTATTAATACGTTACACCGGCCGCTCTCCCCCTTGTTTCCCCCATGTTACGTTACATGCGGGAGGTCACGTGCCGAGGCTTTTTATGCGGAAGTGAACATTTCTTACAAAAACAACGCCAGATGTCACTGAAGTGTATATTTCTGTATATTTGTTGGAAAATCTAGTGTATTCATCATTTTCCTCCACATTTATTCACAGGTGTCTTTAACCTGGAAGTTGCTCTTTTAAGAGGTCACTCTCTTTTTCTCCAAACTTCCACTGGTTTCACCTTTTGGATGAGGTGGTAGGTAATTAACTTCAGCCTTTTTTGCCTTTTGACATTTTAGCAGGAGTCTGGTCCTCTGCTGGTTTCATCTTGAGTGAGTTCACCAGAACTTCTGGACATCCAAGAGCTCAAAGTTTCGATCTGAAGTTGTTCATTTTATATTTTAACTGCTGGATCCATCCATAAAATCATGGTAAGATTCTGGTTCTTTAAGGCAGGGATGTTGTTTTATTAGGTACTCTGCTACTTCACTTAGCTGTGCACTTGAAGGATAAGCAGTGTACTCATAAATGACATCAGCTAATTTTCAAGAATGTCTGGAAGCATTGAGATGACATCTTTGGTTCCAAAAGGAGTCACAGGACATTTTCGTTGCCTGACTGAAGCAGAATCTCTGTGCTGGAAGAGAAACGGGGGATTGCAAACTCAGAGGGCCAACCCTTTGACCCCTGGTCTAGGCTTTCCGTCATAGGTCCTGGAGAAACAAGCAATGTGTCATGGGAGGACACAGATGGGCAAGCATCATCAGAAGGCTGAATAGAACCATCAACGATGCTCGAGATGGAGTCTATGTCTGTTAAGGAGAAAAGTTACTGTAGAGGGATCCTGGATATACACAACCTTGATAGTGTCCTTATCTGAGATGTCATTTGTCGAAAGCAACGAGAATAACTCATTACCAAAATCAGCATCCTTGTAATGCGAACAGAAATCCCTAGAAATCTGAAATGTATCTCGAACAACTGAATTAAGTTCTTCAACTGTTCCAGGGATCCCAGATGGTAATGTCAGTTTCTGGACAGCATGGTCTGACAGTATCACTCGGAGATGGGCTGGTTGCGACATTAATCAATCTGTAATACATAGAATGTTTGAAATGCTTCAGTAAGTACCATGACTACAAAAGTCAGTAAAAATACAATATAGTGTTTCCCCCTGAGTTGTAGGCTTTGCACAGTACCAGACTGTGACAGAGCGGCTCTATCACTGACTGTGACCACACACACACACACACACACACACACACACACACACACACACACACACACACACACACACACACACACACACACACACACACACACACACACACACACACACACACACACACACACACACACACACACACACACACACACACACACACACACACACACACACCCCAACACATTCCCTGCTCCCTGTGTTCTCGCTGAATTGTAATAAAACATCACTATTATTACTCTTTTCCTACCCGTTTCAGTAGCGCGACCATGGGTGCACACTTGGCCGTTCTATTTTCATTCATGCATACATTCACAATTATTAAAGTAACTTACGTGTTGAAGTGTGGGGCAGATTCACCACCGTCTCTCCAGCTGCGATTTGTATTGGCAGAGGCGTGTCATTTCACCAGCGCCGTAGGCATTTCACTAGGTTAAATAGTGTGTTTTCGTGCATTTTCATGATCACGTGAGATGCATTATTATCTGTTTTGTTGGAAATGTTAATTTGTGTTTACAAATGACCTTTTATGTTCAAGGGGAAATGTTAAGGTTAATAGAGAAAATCCTCGTTTTATATTGCTTCAGATTTAAGAAACTGTAATGCTTTATCTAGTAAAAAATTAAGACTAATTGTATTTCCTAATGTAAAAGTTTATTCCTAATGGGAGGGGCTACATGTTTAAAAGGGGCTGCATCGGCCCTGTATTGCAATCTATGCAACATAAATGTAGCGTTTGAGGGTTACAATGCTTTTTCCTCCAAACATGTAAGGTGTTAAAGGGAACATGTCAGACAGCTCTGCAGGCTCTAGCACTTTCACAGTTCGTGCTTTCTCAAGGACATAGCTCCTGAGATGCTCAACTGACCAAGCACTCAAGCATTTCACAATGAATACAAGAGTGCCCTTGACAACAACTATTTGGATCAGCTCTCCCAAATCTGTCAGACCACCTGTTGAGCCATTAGCCAAAATCATTCCAATTGCATACTTTGTGCCACCATACATTGTTAGCTGGATACGTGTCTCCTCAGGGAATTTTGCTTGCAGTTCTTCCTGGATATCTTCTCTTAGCACAGTAACATCTACAGTAGACAGTTGTGTGGCATGTAAGACAGGTTTCACAACACTGGGATCATGATGATTATATGCAACCATCAGCTGATGCTTCATGGAAAGTGAATGAAGAATATTTCGAAAGCTGTGAGTTTGCCTGACAACACGCTTAAAAAAGTTGTGTTTGGCTTCAAACCTCATAGTCCACAGTAACACTAGTGGACCATAGGCCCTGATAAGCTGTGGATAATGTTCCAGGAAATGATGTTTGGGGATTAGTTTTTCCTGTGGGAAAACCTGGAGAAACCTGTGTCTGTGTTCAGAGATCTTACTGTCTAGGTAACAAATAGTCTCCTCTGTGTGAACATGACTTACTGCAAGCTCAACTATCTCTTTTAGCACTAGAAGTACTTCCCATGTTGGTTCACCCTCAGGGATTTTTGATCCAATTATGAGGGGCAGGAATCGCAGCAATGACCTGTTTTCATGGGCGTTTCCTCCAACAGTTTTCCTTGCTGCAAAATTCAGAGGGACCTGCTGTGGAGCATCAGTTTTGTCCGACCATTTGTAGGGAAACGTTTTGATGCATGTGTTGAGTTCCTCAAGAGCGAAGTATTTACTCTTGATAAACATGTGAAGACATAGAGCCAACTCTCGGGGGACTACACCCTCAAACAGATCGTGCAACACATCAGGTGGATAACCTGTCAAAACACTGAAATACGTCAGATTCTCTGTAAGTGCACACTGCCTCTTGACTCCACAGACATGAACCAATGCAGTATTGTCCTGCACAGTCTGGACATGCATTTCATGCTGTTCTATAGTCCTGGGTTGAAATGCCCCTGTTCTCACTTCTTCCACCTGAAAAAGTGACTTCTCAGACAAAATCTGCAAACATAAGAAATGGAGAAGCTTTCCACAAATCCCCCAAGATAATGGGCCCCAAGATTATCTGCCACTACACTAAACACTGTTCCTTTGATTTTTTTGCCGTGGGACATACAGGCCCTCCTCTTCCAAGCTCACAAGATCCTTGAGCAGTGGCTTCAGAACAGTACCGTAACCAAATCTTTTTACATCCTCAGCCCTGCAGAGAATTGCTAAGAAGATGGAGGTCAGAGAAGATCTGAGCAGTGCAGGAACATCAGCTAAAACCCAGTACACATCTGTGACTTTGTGTTTTTTCCTAGATGTGCCCAGAGGATTGCATATCTCAAAGTCATCAACAAATAGAATGATAGCAATGGTAGGATGTTCTCCAGAAAATAACTCATATGTTTTATAATAAATGCCATCAGAAAAAGACCTGTACTGAGTTTCAGCATTACTTTGAGCTTCTCTGTCGTGCAAGATCAAATCCTGGATCTCTTTCCGGCTGAACAACTGAAGCATACACTTCTGAATGGGGACATACTGGAAGCTTCTCTCTCCTTCACTACTAAGTACATACTCCACTGGTTCCACCACAGCAAACTGCTCCGTAAAATAAGCCCTTCTCATATATGCAGAAGAAAGTGGACCCCCACTGCTCAGAGCAGAGGTAAAAGGGTTGGCATCACAAAGCTCTGTCACCATGTCTGACACAACAGACTCATCAATCTCACAATCGTGCTTCCTCAAACAGGAATTTAAAATGTCTTTGAGAATGGGACCTGATGCTGAATGAGAGATAAAATGTAGCTCTTCGACAACCTCATCAATACACCTGTTAGGTACATTAAAAGTGCTCTCGAGTTTGAGAAACAACAAAGCCAAATTATTTTCAATGAGGTTTGGTAGATCTCTCACATCATTATCTTGACCATCATCAGTAATGGACAGTTCACCATCCTGAACATCTACATTACTGTTATCATCTGTATTTGAACAACTTGCATACCTTTTTAGCAGGTCTTCTTTAAAGTCTTGCAGTGAGTGAGGAGTATGCTTTCGACTTTTGTGGGAGGCAAATGTTCCGTAAATGTTAGTGCTGAAATTGCAGTTCTTAAAAACGCAGATGACTGTCTCATGTTTTTTCAAATGTCGACCACGGTGTTCAAAAAGCTCTCTTTCTGTGGAGATTGTGCTGGCACTGCAACACTGGCAAGTGAAAGACAAACCTGCAGTTCTGACTCTTTCCTGAGTTTCCTGAGATTGATTTCTTGATATATGTGATCTAAGGCTACCCCATGTTCTGAAGGAACAAAAACAATCTGGATAAAGACATGGCAGAGGTTGCCCACAATGACCATGGCGTAACCTGTAATGTTTTAGCAACCCTGTTTTTGCAGAGGTTTCAAATAGTTTGCATCTCCAGCCCATTTTTAATTAGAATTAAGTTGTTCTAGATATATAAGCAACATTGCATGAAATGAGCAAGAAACACAACAAAAAGAGACTCTCTGCCTCTACTACTTTGTACCCTCTCACATAACTATCCACAGTTCAAAGGCTGCTTACTTTGGTCAAACAGCAATTTGCCTATACCGTGCAACTACAACTAATATCTACTGTATTTAAATGACAAAAGATGACACCCACTTTTAAAATGTCCTTTGTGTATTTCTTCAGCCTGTCCTCGAACACACAGCCTTGAATGTCGGAACTTGTCCAGGTGTGTTAAGTGGGAGTGGACTTGAAATTCTTAACTCAAGGTGTAGAAAAATTAAGTTATCAAGCCAATTGCATTACTCACTACAACTTGAATTTTGTTTTAAGTCAATTAAAGCAGAAATCAGAGTTCAAATTACACACAATATTAAGTTGATGTAATTACCAACATTATTACATCAACACAACTTGTAAATTAATATTTGCAACTTAAAATGTTTATCTAAATCAATTAACTCAAATTTTTAACTTGCAACCATGCATTTAATTAAGTGGATCTGAAAGGTCCCCTGAATTCGTTATTAGATAGACCCTCCAGAAAAACGCGATTCTGCGATCGCAGAATTTACCTCATAATCAGCAAAATGGCGCAGATTTTTAAAAGGCCGCATATTTATCAAAAGGCCGCATAATCCCCGCATTTTTCCACACAAACTTGAGAAAAAAAAAAGTTAACTCGTCTTGACATGACGTCATCAGCTCGCGCATCACAGAATGTAAACAACAATGTATAGAGTGAACGTGTGGAGCTCACACGATAGAGAAAACACCAAGATGAACAAATCTAATCCATCTCATTTACCGACAAACATTTCTACTAAAGACCGGGCAAAAAGTGGGGGGAAACTATGCTGCACCCCGTGCAACTGTGTGTTGGAGCCATAGACTGTATATTGGTTGGAACATAAGAGAAAATCGACGGTGAGCATCAACCTCCAAAACCTTTTCGAGGGCTACAAGAAACGAAGGGAGTAGCCTACAAGATTGAAGCTGGTCAGATAACGAACGAGTAAATGAAAACAGAATGAGGCGGAGAAGTGTGTGTGTGTGTGTGTGTGTGTGTGTGTGTGTGTGGGGGGGGGGGGGTGTTGTGTGTGTGAGATTAAAATAGCCCAATTGCTTTTACAATACATAAACATTGAATGTGTTTAATTGAATAGTAAAGGGGTTTAACGTTAGTGGCAGGTTGTGTGTGAGAGAGAATAAATAAGACAGCCCAATATTTTAAAACATTGTTATTATTTTTCCCCGCATATTTCGCATATTTCGCAACTTTCCGCAAATTTCACCGCATAAAATCACATTAAAACCCCGCATGTTTAATCGCATAATCATGGATTTTAGCCCGCATAATCAAGGAATTTGGCCGCATAATCAAGGATTTTTGCCCGCGTTTTTCGGGAGGGTCTAATTAGAGTGTATACACAGGTCTCAGATGGACCTGGTATCACATTAAGAATGATATTCAGTAATAAGTCTGGCAAAAATAAATGGTTTAAATTATTTATTCAAGCTTGCAATGTTTTGAACTGACATCCCCAGTCACCTCATGTGTCTTTTTGTAGTCCTCGCTGTACGCGTCCGCATATCGGCATCGCAACCACAACCTCACACACTGGTACTGAATGTGCATCAAAGTGCTCCTATGGAGCCAAATATACCATCAGATTTATGTAAATGACAGAAGAAGCGATCGAAATATGTATTTCCTGGTTATTCGACAAAGGCCACGCCCCTGATACATCTGCCTGCCCTATACCGTTACAGAATATCACCAGTTGTTCGGCCCATATCTTATTCGGTAACACCTGTACTGGTGCACCCTCCCTCTCTCCCTCGCTCACTCGCATTTTGGCTGTGAGCTGCGGGCGCCAGATAAGCCAACATCCCCCATTTTCATCACTTACAGCGCCCATCGTACAGGGCAAATGAAACGTGTAACCAGGTTGAAAAGGGTGTTACATTTACTTAATTATGAATATTGTTACATCAAGGCCGAAAATTAGGATAAGCACCAACGGTCAAAAAGGTTTTTTCCCCTCCCAGATCTGCCAGCGCAGCGCCTCGCCTCCCCAGATCTGGCGCCCTAGGCGAACATTTAGCCAGTGCTACGGGCCGGCCCTGAGTATGCAACTCGCATATATATTTCTCTCTCTCTCTCTCTCTCTCTCTCTCTCTCTCTCTCTCTCTCTCTCTCTCTCTCTCTCTCTCTCTCTCTCTCTCTCTCTCTCTCTCTCTCTCTCTCTCTCTCTCTCTCTCTCTCTCTCTCTCTCTCTCTCTGTTCTGTTTAATCTCTGTTAACTGCATATGTTCTCGTTATACAATCCGGTGCACAGTGGGCGCTATAAAGTTCAAATGCATTGTTATTGCTACCCGGCTGCGTCACAATCAACAATAAATTGTCTTCTGATGAGAAAAATCTGCTGCATTTCGTGTGTGGGGACCCCCCCCCCCCCCCCCAACTCTGACTGACTTCCCACGTCCCTGCTTTAATGTCTACAGATGTGCAGGTGCTAGATAAAAAGACTTCGTACATGTTGGGTTTGACTGCTGTTCCTTCATTTGGTGCAACAATAAACACTCAGACACATGAAGCCTTGAAAATAAATAAACTATATTCAAATAAGGTACATTTTACTTAATTAAAGACCTTCATTATCTTTCGGTAACACATTAGACCTCATGCCATTATCTCAAAAACAAGTTGTCGTTTTTTTCAAATATTATTTTTATGCATTTCATAAGAAAACTTATATATCAGCTTCAGTTAATAATTTATTACAGTATTGAATACATGTTTATGTCTATCACATGATATCGGAGTAACTCAGTCATTGTTTTCCTACTAAAGTTCAGGCAGAGAGAGACATTTTCATCATCACAGGAACAATCTTCACAGAGACACATTGAAGAGCAAGACCTTGGGGGCTGGGGCACATGGGAGAACAAGAAGAGGAGGGGCACTAACACAGACACAGAAATATCGTACACCAACAAACAAAAAGAAGACCTGGGATGTTGCTCCTTGCAGACTTAGCCCGCTCTCACAGCTTTTAAAGGTAACAAAACAAGTGAGCAGTGGACACTGACCCATAAATGCCTCTGTGTGTGTTATCTTCAGTACATCTGTATGGAGTAGAGTCTATGTGTGCCACTTGCTCATTTTACTTCACAGAGAGCCTCTGGTGTTTGCGATTCCAAACTGTGGGAAATTACAAGTGTGCCAATAGGCGTCCATCACAGTAGACCATGCTGCTATCACACAAACACGGGGATTCAACATGCATCTGCAGAGGAACACAGAGGGGAAGCAAACACAGACACAAACTGGGGAGGGGGTGGGGAAGAGAGGCATCACATCAAGCTACAGAACAGCAAAGGCCGAAGCCAGACAGTTAGTTCAGAAGTTCATGGAAACACGGAACATTGTCCGGACATTGTAGAGTTCGTGTTTAGGTTCGTGCCACACCTGCAGGGACAGGGCATGACGTCTACATTCTGTACCGCTGGTGCTGATAATTCTTACACAAGAGTCCAGCAAATCTGTTTGTATGTGTATCTGTGTGTGTGTGTGTTTAGTGAGTAGATCTATGCTACTGACCTGCCCCACAGACACCGTTAATATCAACAAAAAGTTCTTCTTTAGCTCATGACGACCCACAATTGACAATTATACTCACAATGTTCCACAGTTTCTTTATGTAAACATGCTACTAAGACTCAAAACTCCTCCTCTGAAAGAACTGAATGGATAAATGTACATTGGCGGAGCGTTACAACAAACGCTGGAGTAGAAGAAAATGTGAACTGTCCTCTCGTCAAAGCTACTAAAGACATGAGATGTGTTTTAATAGTTTTCTGTATTGCACATTGAAACCACACTCCTTGAACTAAACTCCAAACTGTCCGCCTCAAGGACCTGCGGCTCAGCTAATCTATAGATAAATAATCTTCTTGTAAATAAATAAATATCTAAGTAAATAATCTTATCCATAAGTAACATAGACACAAACATAGAGTAAATTAGATGGATTATGTGTGGTTAAAATACACTACACTGTTGGAGCAGTTCAAAGGGAAGCTTCCTCGCTGTGGAAAATATATCAAAATATAATCTACTAAATTTACTAAGGATGTAATCTACACTACCAGTCGTATGTAATATATCGATGCCATTCTAAACATTGTTTAGAAGTACAAAAAAATGTACTTCAGCTATATTGACAACGAAAGGATACAAAATCTGTTTTAGAAAGTTTACAAAGTATAGTTAGTCAAGGGTTAACAAATCCAATCTTTCTGATATTATTGTGTGGAACAATAGATATAACAAATTCCACCTGGATAGCACTTGTCATTTGTGGGTGAAATGCTTGTGATGCACCCGCAGCACAGTGCAGGGTATGTAAAGTGACTGATATTAAAGATTGGGTAGGTAATTCACTTCAGAAATACCTTTTGTTATATTCCATGGAATGCTCTTAACATCCCGATAGCAATGAATATATTAAATGCTTTGACAATAAACACATTAAAAAATGTCATCTGTGGAAGCCGTGGCGCTGCAAAAAGCTAGACCAATCATTTTAGCCGGCCTGGCTAAAATAACTGGATGGCCTACCTGCCTGTCAGCCTTCCATCTCGTGCACATACTTATCTCGTTCCCTCATTGGTCATGTGCGCGTTCGTGTGTGTTGGAGAAGGGCTCTGTAAGGAAGTCTGAAGGAAGGGGCAGATTTGTTTCGGCTGCATACTTTCAAATTCTAGCGCACTCGAGCTGGTTTCTCCGTTCTTACCTACCCTACCTTTAAGCATTGAATTTTACAGTAAATATAATGTTAACTGTGATGGGACGCCATATTGAATCAACTCCTCCCCATGTAGAAAAGGATGCAGGACTCTGGATGCTTCTCGCTTCTTTAATATTATACTATGAGGTTTTCTTGCTACATTAGCTATGACTTTATTTTTTCATGGACTGACCTCTCCGCTTTATGTATCTTAAAGTTGAAAGTGATAAAGCTGAACTGTTGTTGTGTCGATACCACTTTAGATTTCACAGTTTTGCACTTCTCTAGTTGATTTTAGTGTCTATATAGCAGCCAGTAGCTTCAGAAGCTTATAAACATTTTTATTGTATGTTCTGCCATGCATTACTGAGCGACAGTGAGGTTTTATTCACTAAAACAGGCAACACTATGGTACTATGACTATAGAAACTGTGTTTGATTCAAATGCAAAGTGAGACTGCGGCTTCTGTGCAGATTAAATCTTTTGGATATGACAGCATGATTTGAAAATGGAAAGCATTGTCTGCTGCTGACCTACAGACTGTAAACAGGAGAATGTTAGATGATAGACCTTAGTTTGTTTGCAAGTAAGTTCTTTTGAAACAGTGTGCACACCTTCCATTAAAATGGAAAGTAATTTTAAGCATGTCTGGTTCTTGTATTAAATGTCTGGTACTTGTATTGAATTGCACTAAGAAAACAGTGTGTTTCTGTTACATCAGATAAAGTACAGCTCTGTACAGCTGGAAGCTTGAATACTGGATTTGTACTTGAGAATTGTATCTTAAGGCATTGTATGGGTGCCATCTTGAAAATGTTCGTGGTTTAGACCGGCCTCCTGCATCCTAATTTGAGTGAAGCTTAGGATCTTGTGTGTGGATCATTATGCTGTAGACTTGATGATGATTGGAATCTGTTTTGTCAGTTTTTTTAAGACTATATTGTAATGTACTAGCTTCTAGGCCTCACTGTTGAAAGTAAACTAACACTGTTAAGTCTTGTTTGACCACCCATGCATGTTTGTCTGCCCGTGCTGCTGTCACTGAAGGTAAAGGAAACAGCAATGGGTTGGTCTGTCTCCACATTACTGAAGGAGTTCCGTCCTCTCAGTCTGTCTGGATGGAGCCTCCAACCAAGTTCCACACAGCACACATTTGACCTTTGAGGAGAACAAAATGCCCTTTTTGTTTCCCTCAGAACAAACGCCTCTCCTCCCTCCTGTGTGCCTGCACACTCAGCTTTATACAGGTAAAGTGGACATATCATTAAAAACTCATGTAACCAAGTTCAGATAGAAACCTAAAAGGCCATTATAAACCTGAAAGTGAGCATTATATGTCTGATTTAACATCAGGGATGTCATTTACAGGTGTATTCTGATCGTTTCCTTTTACATAGTACTTCTGCTTGACTATTTGTGTGTCTGTATTTGGCTATACATGCACAATCGGTTGGTTTGGTGTACAAACATCTGAGAGATCTGACTTGAACGCAGTATGTAGGGGATATGGCTGTTTTATTTCACCAGTGTGGCATTCATCTGTTTGGGCAGCTAACTCTTTTACTGCCTAATATTATGATTCCAAAAATGTTCACCATTTTAATGTTTGGGATATGTGGTGTTTCTTCTGCATGGATATAAAAAGGTGGAAGCAGAGACCTGATGGTGGTGTTTTCTTTTCTTTTCTCTGTAATATGACTAATTATACAGAACAGTAGCTACATATTTCCTCCCTGTCTAACTTGGTCAATGGTAGGCATCATCTGCCTACTGAAAACACGACACTCTATATGTACAGTACACTGGTTTCATTATTTACAGTGTGTGTGGAGAACCGCGTTCTTCTGTAGTGTATTAGATCAGCATCACCACTTTATAAGAACCTCCAGTAGTAAACATACTTAATGTTATTGTTATTGTAAACATTCCACACCTTTTCAGATAGCGTTTCACCTCCTCAGTTGACTGTACCAGTAAAGATGGGGGGGGAGCAGTTTTTTTTTTAGGAAACTTAAGTGTCGTTCCTTCAATGCAACTGATGGATACATTTAGTCTGATGTGCACAGGTTTTTTCTCTATCAGCGGTCTGATCCTACAGGGCAACCCACCCCACCGGCTGTAGAACAGAATGAGACAGCACTCCAGAGGCTTATCTGACCTTTCTCACCTCGAAAATCTCAACTTCACATTCACTCTTTCACTCTCAGTCTGCGCTCTGCTTACTTTGTTGCAGTAACCTCTTGTGTTCACTAACCTTAACACTTCACTAAAACTTCCTCTCGCCCTTGATCATGCCTGTAACTGCCTGCGTGTGTTTGTTATGATCTGTTTACACATGCGTACATAGTGAGTGTGTGTGTGTGTGTGTGTGTGTGTGTGTGTGTGTGTGTGTGTGTGTGTGTGTGTGTGTGTGTGTGTGTGTGTGTGTGTGTGTGTGTGTGTGTGTGTGTGTGTGTGTGTGTGTGTGTGTGTGTGTGTGTGTGTGTGTGTGTGTGTGTGTGTGTGTGTGTGTGTGTGTGAATATGTATCTGAAGTGTTTTAGTATCCCTGCATTAAAAGCCGGAACACTTCCAAACGTCTCACACTTGTTTCATGTAGAACTGTGTACTGTATGGACTGAGTGTTAAAGTATATGTTTGTGTCGCTGTGCAATATTCTTTCAGAACATTTTCCATCTCCTTTTTAAAAGCCGCTGATGTGGCAGTAGGCCTCCAGGCTGGAGAAGAGGATGTAGAGGAACCACAAGCCCAGGAACAGCAGGCTGGTGGCGATGCGGGCCCTCCTTGGCCCCCCGAGCTCCCCCCCGATAGAGGGCCGGCGTCTGAACAGGAGCACGCCCATGCAGATGAAAGCGAAGATGGTGAAGAGAGTGACGGAGAAGGCCAGCGACCCTGGGTCCACCCTGAACTCCTTCCCTTTGACTTTCCAGTAGACGGCGGCCACCGTCCACGCCACGCCGATCCCCAGGAACACGTTGACAGCGTTGCTACCGGTGACGTTACCAACAGACGCATCAGCATGCTGGTCCTGCATGGCGGCCACTTTGCTGGCAAAGGTGTCTGAAATGAGAGAAAGAGGTGTGAGAGTGATCCATGCACCTCGAGGAACTGTTGCATCGACCCCGAATGAACATTCCTGCTGATAAAACGATGTTTGAATATGCGCACGTGAATCATTGCAAATCAAATGCTACAGTTTTGTTTGCAGTGTGAATGTTCATTTTCACACAGAAAAATCTACTTCTCATGATGAGAGAGTGACTGAGGATATAAGCCATTGATGTTATCTTAGTTGTTATTATGCAAATGAAGGTCATATTTGTGGTGGGAGTTGTTTGATAAGACTTCAACTGAATCTATAGATAGTTATGAGGACACAACATTTCTGCGTCTCTGCACTTTCTCCATATTTCACCCGTATGACCTTCTACACCTCACAGCGAATGAGGATTCGCTCACCTGGAATAGAGGTTCCTAGCGCCACGAACACCACGGCGGTCACGGTGTCCCGCAGCCCCACGGTGCAGCCAAAGTGTGACGCCAGATCCCCGATGAAGGCGGTGAGGAGGCCGATGGTGCTGATGGAGAACAAGAAGCAGGCCCAGCCGTTCCAGTACTCTGTGGGCGGGACGCAGGCGAACAAAACCTTCCAGAAGACGGTGACGAAATGCATGAAGTAGTCGTAACAAGATGGAAGACGCTCTTCACTACCCTCTTCGTCATCGTCGCCATCACCTGTGAGGAAAACATCAGACCACATCACAGAGAAGATTAGAGTGGAAAGAGGCTTAAAAACATGAAAGATGTACGGAAACTTGTCCGGAAGAATACTGACTGAATTCATGTTAAAATACAAGCAGCAGGTTTCATAACAGCTGACACCAGAGAGGATTAATGACTGTCTGCAGTGAACTGGTATTCCACTATACCAGGGGTCGGCAACCCGCGCCTCTCGAGCCGTATGCGGCTCTTCAAGCCCTCTGCTTTGGCTCCCTTGAGCTTAGACAAAAATAAGAAGGAAATAAAATAAAAGTATTTGTAGGACTATTTACATTTTGTTGCATGTTTGAAAATGTTTCATATCTTGTATTTTGAGGTGATACTGTGACACATAAATAAAAAACAAAACGGTTTTAATTAGGTCAACTAAAATATGCGTCACATCCTGCTACGGTCCCGCACCAGCGCCTTTTCTTGCAGGTGAATAACCTGACCCCCGGCTCGATGAGCAAACTATGGATAAATCAAAGACAAGTACCGGAGGAACACAGGATTTAATTCTGCCTGGACAGAGTTATATGCTTTCACAGCAAACGATGCTGGTTTACCGGTATGTTTGATATGTAGAGAGAAGTTGTCAAAGGTGCCGCAGCCTTTACATATTGAGGAACAACACGGGAGAGGAAGACAGCTGACGATCTTCAGTCATAATTCAATCACTGAACTATTTTTACGGTGCAGCTATATGTTTTATTTATTTCAAAGTGGGTCAATTTTAATTGTATTTTTTTTTCCTTCAAATGTGCAGAGGACTACCCAAGTGCTGTGTTTAATTTATTTTAAAGTAGGCCTGTGTATTTTTTGTAATTCTCCTTATAAGAGGTTATTTGTTTCTTATTAGAGGTTAACAGTTTTATAAATAATAAATGCAATTTTCTTTTTGTTGTTTATAAGCTATCAAATATGTTTTGCGGCTCCAGACAAAACAAATTGTTGGAAAAGGGGGCAAAATGGCTCTTTTGGTCAAAAAGGTTGCAGAACCCTGCACTAGATGGTGGTCTTGAATTAACCCCCCCCCCCCCCCCCAACCAAATAAAGCATGCGATGATCAGAGGTGGTAGAAGTACTCCGATT
Source organism: Notothenia rossii (assembly GCF_949606895.1). Classification (NCBI taxonomy): domain Eukaryota; kingdom Metazoa; phylum Chordata; class Actinopteri; order Perciformes; family Nototheniidae; genus Notothenia; species Notothenia rossii. The sequence goes on from NC_136902.1 coordinate 53,831,144, forward strand.
GTTTACTTCAGTAAAAGTAGAAGTACTCAGATATTTTACTTGCCTAAAAGTAGAAGACACACACACACACACACACACACACACACACACACACACACACACACACACACACACACACACACACACACACACACACACACACACACACACACACACACACACACACACACACACACACACACACACACACACACACAGCTCACCTGCGCTGACAGTGACCGCCTCCACAAACTGTTCCCTCCAGGAGTGTGTGCCGATCACCAGCGCCAGGTTGGTCTTCTTAATGAGCTTGTCCACGGTGCTCTGCCAATCAGGAGCAAAACACACACTTCATTAGCAGCCAAACACAGCAGAGGACAGGGGAGCTCGTTAGCTGTGCTGTTTGTGGGGTTTTCAATGATGAAAATCTGTGGGTGAAGTTTAAAGGTTCTCTATGTCACACTCAGTACCAGCAGATGTCGCACAAGAGCACCAGAATATCAGACCAAAAGAAATGGGCATGTCAGTGCGCCCTCTCTTCTTCTGTCTAGCTTTTTTTGTTGCCAAAAGCCTTTTTATTCAAAGAACATAGATTCTTCAGTGAAGGAAAATCCAAAAGGTTGTCTACAGAAGAACCCTGCCATCTCGGTATTAAAGTGCTAAAAGGTTCTTAGTCTCTCTATAAATGCAGGGAGGGCCAACAGTTTTAAAGGGTGGGACCTAAACCGTCCCTCACTCAACCATTCGGCTATAGATCGGACAAAGATATAGTCTCTGAGTGAAAGGGGACATATTTCTGGGGTTCTTGCTGAACAAGCCAGCTGGAAAGTGCTTATGTTAACTTAGCATTTGTTGTGCCAAAATGCCAAATGACAGGCTTTAAAAGAGTACTCCACAAGGTAATGAACTCACGGGGACCATCATCAGCTTTTATTTACCATGTATGCTTCCACGATTGCATTTTGGCCAAGGAGGTCTGTTTCTTTTAATTTGAGGGGATTTCCTATCCCATTTATAAACTTGGTGAACAAAACCTTTTAACTGCTTTGAACATCAGTAAGAAAAACAGTCTGACAGGCTCTCATTCATCTCTTTTGTTGTTTAATGTTTTGCACTCTTTTTTTACTCACTTCTGGAAGAGATTATCAAATATCCATGCTTCGGTTGGTTTCTAATTAGTTCAAAGTTAGGCATATTTTCTGTTTGCTTTATTCATTTGTATGTTTAGGGAAAGTGTGAAAGAGATGGCTTATAAGAGAAATACACATGCAAACATTCACCTGCCAGCTAAAAGTTTCCACTATTCACAAAAATCAACACACAGGTGTTATTTTATTACATGTTTGAACATTTTTCATGATTTCTGGGCTTTTTTTCAACTTGTGCAGCACCCACTGCTTCAATTACATTCATGTGTGCTGATGACAAAAGGAAATAGAGGGCTGTATAAATATTTGATTCTGTGCATTTCACACAGAATCAGAGGTGTACAAAACAATATGCTTGAAGCACATGGAGAATCCATCGTTTTAATTTTGTTGAGAGAAATAGAGCAATAAAAAGATGGATTAGCAATATATCATCCTTCTGTGTGTTGGACTGTTTTATCGACTTATTGCTATGGCAGTAAACTACACTCACCAAGCTGCTCGGAGTGGCAGTGAGTGGCTGCTTTTATTTACTTAATTACCTGAGACCACTGCACATTTTAAATATTTGTATTGCATGGAGCCTGGGAGACGTGGCAGCTCTGTTCATGCCATGATAGTTTGAATTTTTCATGCCTCAAGCTCACCGCTGCATCGTGAGCAACAGGCATTTTGAATAATTTAAACTCATATTAGATCTGCTCGCTGAGAGGGTTATGACCCGGGTTTAGTGTGAGAGTTTAAACGTGGATTATATAACATTTCCAGGAAAGCAGCGTTCTTTTTATGCCCCTCACACTGTTTACAATGCAGCACCATAAGTGTACATGCTCCTATTCTGGTTTCAGCTTTTACCTGGATATACAGAATATTATATGTTCAGAGGTGTGTACACACAGCCCTGTGTCCCACTATTCGACTGCGGCTTTTAAATATGAATTCAAACGAGATTTATTTGAAAACAAATTGTAATAACACTGTGCATTGCTAGAGCCATGTTCTGCTCCATATACAGAGTAATATGCTTGAATGCAAGATTTTATTACATTTTCTTATATATTTTGGAAGAGAATACATGTTTTTGTATGTGTAGAATGATTTGGATCTTGTCTAGATTCTAGAGCTGCAATAGGCTACCATTAATAATTCATCTATAAATGTACTTAGAGGACATCAGAATAGAATGAAAAATGAAACAAAACTATAAACTTAAACCATTGCTGGAATGAATTGGCAGTACACTGCAGTAAAAAACACATAAAACTACACTTTTTCCATAGAAAAATATTGAATGTTGCACCTTGAACTCGTAGGACTCCTCGATGACCACCTCCAGGCGGCTGTGCTCTCCCAGGATGGGCTTCCCCATCTCTGCTATCCTCCGGGCCTCCTCCTCCTCAGGGCTCATCTGCCCCTCCGCCCCCTCTGCCGTGGAAGAGGTCATGTGGAGGAAACAATAAGTATACCGACCGTGAGCTTGGAGCGAAACTAAAGCGCGTGATATTTCCAAGTTTCACACTCAATAATAGATTGTGAGTCAGCCTTATTTCGGGCTGCACTGCATCAGCCTGAGTCTGAAATATGGGTGAGTGTTCTCACACAGTGTGGGGGGGGGGTGTGTTTGCTGTCTGTAAAAATGTGATTTTCCGACAGCCTAACAAAGAGAACAATAGAACAGAGACACAGAAAGAGAGCAGTTCTGTCAATAGAAACTGCACGGTATTCTGAACATTTTGTCCTCAAAATACATTTATATTTGTACACAAGCTACCTCTCTTAACATCTGCACAGCTTTCCACTTTTCAGAACAATACTGCACATATTTAATTTATTATTTTCTGAGAATACTGTACGTATTTCTTTTGGTATATCTATTCATGTAAATTATTTATATACATCTTTTTTTTCGTACTTTCTATCTTCTTCAACTGTGTTTTTGTCTGCACCATATACCAATGACAGGTAGTTGGAGGACAGGTTGGTGAATTGTATTGCTAACATGCCAACAGAAAATAACAAATCAGATAGAAAGAACAGATCAAATGTGTAAAACAAGACAATGTCACAGAGCCCAGGGGGACCTCATGTGACTTGTTCTATTTGACCATGAACACATTGTATGAAACGTGCTCACAGGTGGAGATTACATTGTGGGGCCTCCTGCTGCTCTGTAAAGGTGCACCGCTGTTTGTGTCCTGCATGAAAACTAAGGTCAACTTTAAAAAAACAACACACAATCTTTGGCAAAACCTAACCGACTGCTTTTGTTGCATTGTTATAGTTGTTTTCAAAAAGTGTAAACATTGACCATATGTCCAAAAAGTAATTCAGGAGAGAATGTGTTTCCTTCAAAACATATTCAAAAATACAGTCAATTGGACTTTCGGGCGGCACTAAAGTTGTTCTGGAAAACTGTTCGACACCTCAGGAGGGGAAAGCAGGGAACCATCCAAGCTGTGTACAGTAAGGATGGGGCGTTGTTGACCTCAACTGATGGAGTGTTAGGGCGTTGGAAGGAGCACTTTGAGGAACTCCTGAACCCGACAACTCCGCACTCTACGTTAGAGGCAGAGCTGGAGTATGACGGGGGATCGACACCAATCTCCCGGGGGGAGGTCACTGAGGTCGTCAAACAACTTCACAGTGGCAAAGCCCCTGGGGTGGATGAGATCCGCCCAGAAATGCTGAAGGCTCGGGGTGTTGAGGGACTGTCATGGTTGACACGTCTCATCAACGTTGCGTGGAAGTCGGAAACAGTACCGAAGGAGTGGCAGACCGGGGTGGTGGTTCCCCTTTTTAAAAAGGGAGATCAGAGGGTGTGTGCCAATTACAGAGGCATCACACTACTCAGCCTCCCCGGGAAAGTTTACTCTAAGGTACTCGAAAGGAGGGTCAGGCCGATTGTCGAACCTCAGATTGAGGAGGAACAATGCGGATTCCGTCCTGGTCGTGGAACGACGGATCAGCTTTTTACTCTCGCAAGGATCCTGGAGGGGGCCTGGGAGTACGCTTATCCAGTCTACATGTGTTTTGTAGACTTGGAGAAGGCGTATGACCGGGTTCCCAGGGAGTCACTGTGGGAGGTGCTGCGGGAGTATGGGGTGAGGGGGTCTCTACTCAGGGCCATCCAATCTCTGTACTCCCAAAGCGAGAGCTGTGTCCGGGTCCTCGGCAGTAAGTCAGACCCATTTCCGGTCAGGGTTGGCCTCCGCCAGGGCTGCGCTTTGGCACCAATCCTGTTTGTAATATACATGGATCGGATTTCGAGGCTTAGTCGTGGGGGAGGGGGTCTGCAGTTCGGTGGACCACTGCTTTTTGCAGATGATGTGGTTCTGATGGCTTCATTGGTCTGCGACCTTCAGCACTCACTGGATCGGTTCGCAACCGAAAGTGAAGCGGCTGGGATGAGGATCATCACCTCCAAATCTAAGGCCATGGTTCTCAGCAGGAAACCGATGGACTGTCCACTCCAAGTAGGGAATGAGTCCTTACCCCAAGTGAAGGAGTTCAAGTATCTCGGGGTCTTGTTCTCGAGTGAGGGAACAATGGAGCGTGAGATGGGTCGGAGAATCGGAGCAGCGGGAGTGTTACTGCAGTCACTTTACCGCACCGTTGTGACGAAAAGGGAGCTGAGCCAGAAGGCAAAGCTCTCTGTCTACCGGGCCATTTTCGTTCCTACCCTCACCTATGGTCATGAAGGATGGGTCATGACCGAAAGAACGAGATCGCGGGTACAAGCGGCCGAGATGGGTTTTCTCCGCAGGGTGGCTGGTGTCTCCCTTAGGGATAAGGTCATAGCCGTGGGAACATGTTTCAAATGGGGGGTGCTGTGGGGATGACACCAGGGGCTGGTTCTGACCAATGTGCTGCCCTATAGGCAAGATTTTAGCTGGCAATGAAAAACCTCTGCAAAAGACAAATACACTACAAAAAGAGAAACATATTGACATGGTGGACAGCTTATATAACAAGGCTTCAAATGTATTTAGTATTAAAACATGTTTAAATTGGAGGGGTGGACTTCACATCCTCTAGGGGGGTCCGGGGGTCCCCCCCCGGGAAGATTTTTTTTAACATTTTGAAGTCAAATGCTTCAATCTGGTGCACTTTGAGCGCCCAATTACTAGACTGATCTAGAGGGTACAACAGATCGGTTTGCATTTTATTAATCAAATAAGTATGTGAACATTTCCAATAACCTACCAGCCAATAACAAATAAATGTAACTTATTTTATTTGTGTTTATATTTGTGTTTATATTTTTAAATCTCTCCAGTTTTAAACGTTATTTTTGGTTTACTGTCCTATAGTATACATTGGAATGATTTCAAACCTGTTTTTATTTATCCTAATAATTATAAAAGGTGTGCCTTGGAAATATTTGTTTACATAAATTGTGATCAAAACGTTTGAGACTCACTGAGATAACTTAGACTAAAGTGAGCTATCCAAACCCTCAGAGTCCTTTACCTCACTGAGCCTCTCAGTCTGATAGGACAGAACTCTCCCTCCACATTATTGTAGAAACAGCTTCTTATATCCGTTAGCGCAGCAGAAGCTAACAACAATCCCCGCCGGTACCACGGTATCCCCGCGGTATCCCCTCTCTCTATCTCTCTCACTTTGGCTGTGAGCTGCAGGCGCCTGCTAAGCCAACATCCTCCACTTTCATCACTACAGCGCCCATCATACAGGGCAAATGGCAAATGTAACCGGGTTGAAAAAGGGTGTTATCTTTACTTAATTATGAATGTTGTACATCAAGGCTGAAAATTCGTTTTCTTTTGTATTATATCTTGTTGAAGTGCAGATCCCCTGTCCTCCACCAGGGGGTGCTGCAGCACCCTCAGCACCCCTACTTCCCACGGCCCTGGATAAGGTGAGAAGTTCGGTCATCCGGGAGGGACTCGGAGTTGAACCGCTCCTCCTTCACGTTGGAAGGAGCCAGTTGAGGTGGTTCGGGCACCTAGTTAGGATGCCACCTGGGCGCCTCCCTAGGGAGGTGTTCCAGGCACGTCCAGCTGGGAAGAGACCAGGTGGAGGGATTATATCTCTTCGCTGGCCTGGTAGTGCCTTGGGATCCCCCAGTCAGAGCTGGTTGATGTGGCCAGGGAAAATAAAGTTTGGGGCTCTCTGCTGGAACTGGAATTTGGCGTTCCCCTGCTGCTGTTGGAAAAACGTATTTCAGACCTATATTCTGCTTTGTCATATGCTAAGAGGACTTCCCATTCAAAACTAATATGAACTTAAATTAGTGGGATGCCAGTAAGCAGGGAGGTGACCCTCTTCTCCTTTGCAGGAAGACTTGATATAAATCCAGCTGCCCTAAATGAATGAACACATCCAGGACTCAGTGTTCACTCCTCCTCTGTTCAATCCCCAAACGATCTCCATCTGCAAATCACTACTCATGTTTAAGAATTACCTTAGAAAAATATACTACAAATATATTTGATAACGATATATTCGTAAATATTTGACATCATAGTATAGAAGCAGCTGCTGTAGGTTTACAAGCCTTGGCTGTTTGTAGAGTCATAACACAGGATCTATCCGATCAGCACACACACTCAGCTCAGTGTGTGGAAGCCAACTCATTTGCAAATATTTATTTCCGAAGGGTTCCATTGTGCTGTGCTCACATTCACAGAGCGGAGATCCTATGAACAACAAATAACCTCTGCTCCCCAGTGGCTCTCCCTGTCATACCTCAGAGGACTGGGTTCAGATCTGGTTCATTGTTATTACGACTTATAGAAGTAATATCCCCAGTTAGGAAGAAATGGTGTTAAGAATGAGTAATTCAGGCTGAAACCTCGTAAACCACAGACTCTGTGGCTATAGCTCTGGATGTATGTCTTTTCAAAATGTTGTGAAAAGTGAAGCAGATGAACTGTAGTGCATTTAATATTCTTTTCTTGCAAACAGAATGACTGAGTCAGGCTCAATAGCCGCTTTCACACCAAGTACTTGGCCGGTACTTGTACCCGGTACTTGTTCCCCCCGAACTCTTTAGTCCCTCGAACCGTCCAAGTAGATCGCGTTCTCACCGGAATAAGTCCCGAGGGAGGATTAGACAAATTAAGCCGCATTTATCTGTGACTTTCTGTTTGTGTAAGAATGTGTGTTTGTGTGTGTGTGTGTATGTGAGTGAGGGGGGGGGGGGGGGGGGGGTCAGTGGATCAGAGTGGCAGGTAACGCCCGCTGCGGCGATTAATCACCCGTGAAAATGCTTCTGACAAATTAAGCTGCTGGGCCGCGTCTTCCGAGTAAATCACCAGAAGCGCCGACACCTCCTCATCATTCCACCGCTCCCATGTTTTCTTTTGTGTCGCCATAAGTTAGTCTCTCTCCGTTGGTGCGCTGGGCTAATGCGAGCAAATAAAATGGCGGCTTCACAAAACTTTTCGGAATTTTACGGGGCGTGGTTTGCAATTCGCCCAACCAATCAGAAATTGTTAGCATGGCCAACACACCCACAAACCATTTCCTCCCCAGGAAAGTACTACCTCGCTAGCAGGGAGGATCTGGGCGTGAAAAGGTTCGCACAAACTAGGGACTATAGGCCCAGATCCTTTTCCTGTGCCATATCAATACTCATATTGCTCGAGGCACGGGCCGAGGAGGTGGAGTTGCACCAATCTTTGACTCAAGTTTACTTATCAATACTAAACCAAAATTAAATTATAACTCCTTTGAAAGCCTTGTTTTTAGTCTAACGCATCCGACCTGGAAAACTTTGCAGCCAATCTTATTTGTTACAGTGTACCGTGCACCAGGTCCTTATTCAGAATTCTTATCAGAATTCTCTGAGTTTTCATCAACTTTGATACTTAAAACAGATAAAGTAATTATCGTAGGTGACTTTAATATTCATGTTGACGATGATAAAAATAGCCTTACTGTTGCATTTAATTCTATATTACATTCTGTTGGTTTCCGTCAGAGTGTAAATAAACCAACCCACTGCTATAATCACACTCGACCTTGTTCTGACTTATGGTATTGAAACTGAGCAACTATTAGTCGAACTGCATAATCCTGCTTTATCCGACCATTTCTTAGTAACTTTTGAAGTACTGTTACTAGACTACAAAGCATTAGTCAAAAGCTCCTGCAGCAGAGACCTATCTGTTAGTGCTATAGCCAAATTTAAGGAAGAGATTCCACCAATACTTAACTCGATAGCATGTCTGCATGTAGGGGAGGAAACGTATACAAAATGTACACCACCCCAAATTGATCATGTTGTTGATAGTGCTACAGATGCGCTGCGAATAAAATTGAACTCTGTTGCTTCCTAAAAGGAGAAAATAAAACAACATAGACTAGCTCCATGGCATGATGCCGAAACCCGCAAAATAAAGCAAAAGTTGAGACAACTTGAAAGGATATGGAGTTCCACTAAACTTGAAGAATCTCGTTTAATTTGGCATATTACTCTCAATGAATATAAGAAAGCACTGCGTAAAGCGAGAGCAGCTTAATGGATGAGAATAGGAATAATACAAGATTTCTTTACAGCACTGAAGCCAGGCTGACAGAGAGCCACAGCTCGATTGAGCCTTCTATTCCAACCTGACTCCACCACGACTCCTTAACACCGCATTGCGTGGTGGAGTCACAGACTTTGCTACATTTACGTGTCTGCACCACGCAAACAACCCCAATGTAAAGTGAATGAGGCTCCTTTGTCGTGGTGCACACACGCATTTCTACAACGTCCTGCAGTGAGCTTTTATTCTATAAAACGTTTTTAAAATCTACTTTATAGCTTGTAGTAACTCACGGGAGGCTTCTTTTATTTTATTTGTATTCATAATAATTTGTATTTTTCGTCAGAATGTATTATGGCAACCCTGTCTCCTAAAAATTGCATTCCCACAGAACTAAACTGCATTCTCAATTACGTTTAGCTAGAAACGTATTATCTCCCACGTTACGTTCGTTATGAACGTATCTCAAAGACGTTTATTTTCTACATATCTTCTAGAAACATATGTTCTCCCACGTTACGTTTCTTATGAACGTATCTTAAATACGTTATTTTCTACATATCTTTGCCATTTATTGTCTTGCTTATAATAATGATAATATTCATTTATAAATATCATTTTAGAGCACACATTTGAAATCAGTAGGCGAGGCTGTAATTTTGCCAGCTGTTACTCTCATGAGCGAGGCAGAAAATAATAGTTTTAACATGCCAAAAAGCTGCTGTGTCGTTTATTGCACCTCAAACATTAAAACAAATCCAGAGTTACGTGTTTCTGTACTTCCTCTAAGAAGAAAGGACAGTAACACAAGATCTCTGTGACGCCAGATGTGGTGTTGTTAATGCTATATGATATCCGAAAAAAAATTCAGTTTAGGATGGCCGAAGACACTACACTACCCATAATCCCCAGCTATCGTTTGGGACTGCAGTCCCGTTGACAAACCCCGTGATTAATCTTCAAGCTCTGGGATTGGATGTTGGAGTGGCAGTGCGCCAAGGTTACGCTAAGCTAGGGTGACCAAACGTCCTCTTTTGCCCGGACATGTCCTCTTTTCACGCCCTGTCCGGGTCGTCCGTGGGGGGTTTATAAATTCATGAAAATGTCCGGGTTTCGCGGACCGTTTGCATGTACTTAAATTGACTGGCGCATTTCACAGAATACTAGGGTACTCTGTTGCGTGTGTGACGTAATCCCTGAGTCTGAAGCTTTGTGGGCGGAAGGGGAAGGGGACAGAGCGGACCGCAGCTCACATTCACAATGCCAAAGCGCAAATGTACTTTTACAGATGAATTGCAGAAGAAATTTCAAATGTACCGACCCGGTCGGAACAAATGGGAGGCGGAGTGCACCGTGTGCAAAGCTTGCACATACGTGTGTGTGTCCAATAAAGGTGCAGGCAATCTTAAAGCGCACATGGACACAGACAAACATAGGAAAGCTGTGCAATTTGTCGGCAAAATTGACAGACTTCTTTGTTAGACCAGGCAAAACAGAGGATGCTGTAAATGCAGCGGAGGGTGCGTTTGCATTTCACACTGTGAAACATCACAACAGCTAAAGATCTATGGATTGCACAAGTGCCTTGCTAAAAAAAGCATTTACAGACTCTAAGCATGCCAACAAATTCAGTAGTGCGTGCACTAAAACCGAAGCCATTGTCAATGGTGTTATAGCGCCCCACTCGATTGATGTCGCACATGAATTACTCAAAGAAATCCAGTACTGTGGTGTTTCTACAGACGGGAGTAACCACGGAGCAGTGAAAATATTCCCAATCATAATCCAGTACTTTGACTGGAAGAGGGGTGGCATGCAAACAAAATTAATCGAGGTTAAAGACACACGAAATGAGACAGCAGAAACCATTGCACAATATCTCATTGAAACATTGGCAAAAAACAATTTGTCTGAAAAATGCATTGCATTTACTTGCGACAATTGCAACATAAACTTTGGAGGAATCCGACGTGATGAAGGGGGAAAGAATGTGTTTACAAATTTGAAGAGGTTGCTGCAGAAGAACACTCTGATCGGTGTGGGTTGCCCAGCACACATATTGAATAATTGTGTTCATCATGGGGCAGACACAATAGATATTGACCTTGAGAATATCATGTTCAAAATCTACCAGTACTTACACAGTACTCCTTCCACATTGAAGGAGTACTGTGATTTTGTTGACATTGAATACAGAAGGATGCTTTCTCACAGCAAGACAAGGTGGCTGTCATTGTTCCCAGGCATTGAGAGGATGATACAGATGTTTCCAGCCTTAAAGGCATTCTTTCTGTCTCAGCAAAAACCACCCATAGTGATCAAGAAGTTTTTTGAAAACGAATTCAGTGAGATCTACCTCTGGCACATGCACTCACTCATGTTTGCGTTCCACACCCACATTCAAGACATGGAAAAGGAGAAGAACCCCATTATGGAGGTAAAGAAAAATAATGAAAAGCATCCACACCATTCTTCTTGAACGCAAGAGCAACAACTTAATGTCCCTTAAAGTTAAGGGACTACTGGCACAAAAGCGTACTGTTGGACTTGGTAAGGAATATGACCAGTTCTGTGCTGATGTGCAAGGCCTGTACAGTACATGTCTGGAGTATCTGGAGAAGTGGATGACTCCCATGGAAGAGTTCTCCACATTCACGTGAATGGATCTGATTGAGCCACCAGAGTGGAATGATGTGGAGGCCTGCATCAAGTTCCTAGGAGAGAAGGGGGTGGTAATTGATGATGTCAAGTGTTTTGACCAGGTCACCAATCTGAAGAGATTCACAGAAAGGTGCAACCGTGATGAGGAGTTCAGTGGCCTGCAGGTGCACCAGAAGTGGGCCAAATATTTTGAGAAGGCCAATAGCATTGCATGTTACTCAGAACTACTGAAGATTGCACAGTTTGTCTTTGCACTTTCCTCTCACAATGCAAATGTTGAGAGGGTTTTCTCACTGATGCAGAGCCAGTGGACCAAGGAGAGGAACCAGCTGTCTGTTGAGTCACTGAAGGGGATTATATTTCTGCAATACAATTTGAAAGACATGTCTTGCAAAGACTTTCATGCTTATTTGTTGAGCAACCGAAAACTGCTGGGAAAGATCAGCTCCACAGCTAAATATCGATGGGCAGACAAGGAGGATGAAGAAAAAAAGCAGGATGAAGAAGATTGAAGTATGCAGCTATGCAGAGAGCTATGTAGCTGTGGGAGAGAAACTTTAAACTTTTAATTTTAAATTGGGACCCTAGAAAACAGTTTGAAGCTAGAAATAAAGCTGGATTTTCTATTTTTTACTATTTCATATATTTTGTTATTTATTTTTGTCCAGTAAGACTTGAAAAGAGAGCTATTATTTTGTTACAGGTTGATGTTTAAGTTATTCTTGTGCATTTGAGATTTGTCAGAGATAATTCTAGGCATAATAAAGCATGTTGATTGTTGAGTAACCTTGGTTTGGTGTGTCTTTGGTTATAGAGAGATATTATTGTGTTATATACAGTAAAATAATATAAATAATAATTTGATATCCATACAGAGGAGGCATACTTTAAAACAATAAGGCATCTTTGAGTAAACTTTGAGTATCATTAAGTATCTCGAGGCTGGGGGCAGCATGTCCTCTTTTTTGGAAATCAAAATATGGTCACCCTACGCTTAAGCGTCAAGCTCTTTGAAATGGAACGAAACCACGGCAGACTATTCAAAACTGGACTTGAACGCCCCCCCAGAACTACACATGCTGGCTATTGTGTTTCGCAACATGTTCTCTATGGCACGTCTCTACTGGGAATTGTAGTTTTAAAAGACATTTTTGTTTTTCCCAATATTAGAAGTTGACAGTATTAAACTGTGTACAGCCCTGGAGGTTTAGGCGATCGGAAACACATTGGTGTGTACAAATGTAAAACATGTAATTACTAAATGGGTGAAAATCGCTTGTATCCATAATGGGCAGCATTAATATATACCCACATGACAGCTCATTGTTACTTTGTAATTCTACTCCACTACAATTCAGAGGTTAACCTGGTATTTTTATTCCACTACATTTATTTTAGTTACTTTGTGAAATATAAACAACCCTTAAAGCAGACTTTAGTTACACCTGAGTACAATTTAGGGAAAGGTGATTCTCAAGTGCCAACAATCAGGAGAGATATTTGATAGTTGGTGCTTGAGAAGACTAAAAATGTATCTGCAGATCTCTATAAAGTATATGCATTACTCGTTATTCTCTACTAATAGTTAATTAAAAACTGTATATAATTGCTATTTTGCACATCCCTTTCAAGATTTCAAGATTTTCTAAGGTTTATTGACATATCATATACACAACTACAGTGTGCAATGAATTAAAAACTTGGGTCACAGGTTCCTCAACAGTGCATTACAAGACATCTATCAATATGTGTGTATACCTCTACCATTAAACTGTCAAATTCTGCACATTTCTTATACTATCTACATACATAAATTAATGTGTATAATATCAGTTAAAATAAGTGCTTCAACATAGTTAACATTGCAGGAAAGCAATATATTAGACGTTAAGTACTTTGTCAGGCTTAATATTTATGTGTAGGGTACCCCCAAAGCTTTTTTCTATTTGAAAAAAGACCTTAACCTTGATATTTGCTGGGTCCAGGCTCAAAGGCTCAAGGGCGTATGGCACTCTCAACTTTTTCCAGGGCATGCTGGGGCCCTGCCTGCCTGTAGCTTTGCCGATATCAGTGTTGATAGGTAATAGATTAAGAGCAGTGAATCATCTTAGATACAGGAAGCGCTCAAACGTTTGTGTGAGTTTATCAAATTTAGCAGTGATTCCATGTCAGCCACAGCTTGTTACAAAAAACCTGACTGATAGTGTGTTTAACAAACTTAAAATGTCAGGTCTTTGGCAGGAAAAACATTTTTAATCAATGATTTTGTCACTGAGCACAATCTTGATTTTATGTTTTTAACAGAAACTTGGATTGAACAAAATAACAGTGCAGCTGTTCTTATCGAATCAACCCCTCCCAACTTTAGTTTTATGAGTCAGGAAAGAATGCATAAGAAAGGGGGTGGAGTTGGTATTTTGTTCAATGATTCCCTTCAATGCAGGAAGACATCTTATGAGAACTTTGCTTCTTTTGAATATGTGGCCCTTCAGCTGAAATGCTCCTCTCGAGCTCTGTTCCTAAATATCTATAGACCACCCAAATACTGTGCAAGCTTTTTTGATGATTTTACCGAGTTGCTCTCTATAGTGTGTATTGACTTTGACCGTCTAGTCATTGTTGGTGATTTTAACATCCATGTTGACAACCCCCAGGACAGAGGGGCTGAAGAACTGTTTTGTGTTCTTGATAGCTATGGACTGACTCAGCATGTGACGGAGTCCACGCACAATAAGGGGCACACTCTGGACTTAATTATCTCAAAGGGTCTGAATATCTTTAAGGTTGTGGTGACGGATGTTGCACTCTCTGATCATTCCTGTGTTTTCTTTGAGAGCTCTATTTCTGTTCACAAAAATGTTCAAAAAGAGGTAACCACAAAGCGATATTTAACTGAAAATACTAGGGAAATGTTTACTCAGAATTTTTCTTCCACACTCGCCCATGCTAACATCTCAGTAAATTAGCTAGTAGATCATTTTAATTAAAAGAATCAAAATGTTATAGATGGCATTGCTCCAACTAAGGTAAAGGAAGTGTCTGGCAAGAAAATATCTCCATGGAGAAAGGCCATGACCGTGAGAGCAGAAAAAAGAGAGTGTCGAAAAGCTGAACGCAGGCGGCGAAAAAACAAATCTCCAGGTTCACTTTGAAATCTATAAAGAGAGACTTGGCCTTTATAATTTGGAATTGAAAAACGCATGACAGTCTTTCTTCTCTGACATCATTGCCAAAAACAAAGACAACGCACGTGCCTTGTTTGCTACCGTCGACAGACTAACTAACCCCCCAGTGTCAGGAGCCTCTGAATTTCTATCCACCAGGGCGTGCAATGATTTTGCCTCCTTCTTCACTGACAAAATTCCGAAAATCAGACAAGCAGTCAGTGCTTCTGTATCAGGTACAGCAAATGTGTTGTCCCTATGTCCACCTAATATCAATTCAGACATCATGACACAGTTCCATCAGATTAATGATAAAAACCTAGAGGACATTATTCAACTTCTGAAATCCTCCTCCTGCTGCCTTGATATTATTCCAACAGGATTTTTCAAAGATGTTTTTCCTTGCATGGCCTCAGATCTACTTCATATAGTAAACAAATCTCTTCACTCAGGTATTTTTCCACAGGCCCTGAAAACTGCAGTCATTAAACCGCTCTTAAAAAAGAATAATCTAGACACTTCGGTAATGAACAATTACAGGCCCATATCAAACTTGCCATTTCTAGGTAAAATCATTGAGAAAGTTGTTTTTCAACAGTTGAGTAACTTCTTGCATTTAAATAACTGTTTCGATGTGTTCCAGTCAGGCTTTCGTCCAAACCATAGCACTGAGACTGCTCTTGTAAAGGTCTTCAATGACATCCACTTAAACACAGACAGTGGCAGAACTTCAGTGTTAGTATTATTAGATCTCAGTGCTGTGTTTGACACTGTTGACCACAACATATTACTCGACCGACTGGAAAACTGGGTGGGACTTTCGGAAACAGTTCTACATTGGTTTGAATCCTACTTAAAGGACAGAAACAACTTTGTTTCTATAGGTAAATACAAATCTGAGTTGACAAATATGACATGTGGGGTTCCTCAAGGCTCCATATTGGGGCCTCTTCTCTTTAACATCTACATGCTACCACTGGCTCAGATAATGAAGAACAACAAAATAAGTTACCATAGCTATGCAGATGACACACAAATTTACGTAACAATTTCACCAGGAGACTATGCTCCAATTCAAACACTGAGTAAGTGCATTGAACAAATCAATGACTGGATGTGTCAGAACTTTCTCCAATTAAACAGAGACAAAACTCAGGTAATGGTTTTTTGGAGCCAAGGCAGAACGTATAAAAATGTCTATATTTATATCATTGACCTTCTACTTTCCCCCTATGAAAGTATGTACTCTTAATATTTTTTTCATCAAATAACATTATTCAACAAAAATAACATTATTCAACAAAATAATTCAATAACGTTCTTTAACCACTAGGCAGTGCACACAAGGTACACACAGCATACTAATAATAACTTTGTATTATTAGTGTAGGACACTTATGTATGTATAACATCTGAAGATGTGTAGTTTTATTCATGTTTTCACATAATTTTACAGGATATTGCTATACTATTTCTCATGTTTTACTTCTACACATTAATATCTGATTTGTAAAACATTACAGACAGAAAGGTATATCCGTCATTTAATGGTAAGTTATTGAAATTGTGATTCCATAGATGTGTCTCCCATCACCCAAATCCCCTGACTATTCTCTCAACTCAGTATTTACATTCTTATATTCAAAGAAAATCAGTAATATCTTTAAAAACTACAAGTCCTTTTCTATCAGCTGTGCACCGTTATGGTGTCTAATCTACCAATTGGATCAAATATAAGTCAGCCGAATTACTATTGATACTGCAAGGAGATGTATTTTGTGAAAAGAAATGCAAGATGTTTTTTAATTGTTGATATATTTATGATCTGAGGTTACTTACTGTAACCCCAGCTTCTATGAGTACATGGCGCAGCCCTCTAAGGCTATCGCTATTGGGTAATCCCCCTGCGCCCCCGCGCAGCACTGAAACACTGGTAGTCCACGCCCACCTGCAAGGTGGGCCCCACCCTCGGGCCTCCTTCCGGTATAAATAGGAAGGAGGCCCGGCAATCTGCTCCCATACCAAATAACTTTTCTTCAGCTATTCGTAGAGCCAGTGGGGCCCAGCGCTTAGAGGGCTGCGCCATGTACTCATAAAAGCTGGGGTTACAGTAGGTAACCTCAGTTCTATTTCGTATATGGCTTCGCCCTCTAAGGCTATCGCTATTGGGTTAAGGGCGAAGCATGATGTAGTCTGCGCCCCACTGGGTCCGCCCGGCACTAGAAGCACAGACACACCTGCTCAATAACACCCCATGCCTGTTGTGCCATGCTTAATGGCGCATCACCGTCCCTGGAACATAGCAAAACATGCCTATCTTCCCTGACGGGATGAAAGCTGGGAACAATACATACCGGCCACTGTGAGAAAGTAGAGACGAAGGTCCCACCTTGCGCAGCGATAATAGAGGGGGAACAGCAGCTCTCTGCGTGTCAGACAGGTAGGAGAGCGCCCAGCTGGATCCCTGACGTCACTCACTCTGACCAGGCACTCCGTACAAAGTGTGTCACAGGAAAAAGGAACATCCCTCCTATAAGAGGGGAAAGGGCCGCTCTCCGCGTGCCGAGAGGCAGGAGAGAGGCGCACAGCTGGCTCCCTGACGTCACTCACTCCGACAGGACACCCAGTACAGGGTGTGTCAGAGAGGAATGGGAGACATCCCT
This sequence comes from Notothenia rossii, assembly GCF_949606895.1. NCBI lineage: Eukaryota > Metazoa > Chordata > Actinopteri > Perciformes > Nototheniidae > Notothenia > Notothenia rossii. The sequence goes on from NC_136902.1 coordinate 53,848,255, forward strand.
CAAATAAAAATGAATAAACAAACAGGGGGAAGACCAAGATGCAGCAGTGCAAATATCTTCCACTCCACATTCCTCCGTGCAAAGCCGTGGAGGAGGAAATTCCTCTGGTAGAGTGCGCATTGATGTTCTCCGGGGGCTCCACCCCAGAGGAGACATGCCTGTGACACAGCCTCACACAACCTGTGTGACAGCCGTTGTGCATACAGAGGTTGCCCGATCGAGCGCTTTCTATAGTGCACAAACAGGCGCTTAGAATGGCGCAAGGCAGCCGGGCGCGCCACCTAGCAAGACAGCGCGCGCACAGGACAGAGGAGATTTAGAAAAATAGCGGGGGTAAAAACCGCGCAAGACACTGTTCCTGGGATGACAGGAGTGTTTCTTGTATCCCATGGAACTGCTGGGGGGAGAGGCTTCTCTGTGAAGTGCCGTAATGGTCTTCATGGTGACGAGCCACGCCATCGCCGCCGCTGCCCTTGAGGCAAAAGGGCTGAGAGGGAGTTTCCACACGCTGCCTTTCACTCCGTCTCTCCTCATGAGGCGCGTACACGCCCAGGGGATGAGAGGTGTGTGCATGCTGTCCACACGAGGCGTTATAACGGTGCTCGTGGGTTATTATGACCGTGTGTATAAGGCATATCTGGGACAGAGGAATGCCGCGAGTTCTGCAGTTTATAAACCAATAGGTTAAAACAGCAGGCTTCTGCAGCGAATGAACCACCTCTGGAGTCCCCCTGTTGGAAGAGACCAAAGGGGATCATCACGTGACCAGCTGATGCCAACGCCGAGCAGCTGCGTCACGGAGAGGGCTGTGTGGGTCGTGACACGCCGGAGGAGAGCTGTCAGTTCCTCCCCTCGCTAACGCGAGAGTCGCGCTCTCATGCTGGCTGAGTTTAACTCCACTCCCAGATAAACGATTGTCTGAGAGAGAAGAGGACAGCTCTTCTTCCAATTTATTATGAAACCCAGACTTTGACAGATGCGATACGAGATGTACCGTCTGTAAAGCGACTTCCTCCCTGGAGCGAGCCAGCAAATAGCAGGTCGTCCAGAGAAAACCACACTCTCATCCCTCCTCTGTGTAGTGGCTCCAGCCTTCTCTACACAAATGCGAGGAGCCAGGAAATATCCGAACGGCAGACGATTGTCTCGTCTGATATTCCCTGAATGGAAAACGCAGGAATTTCCTGTGTTTCGGGATGATGGGTACGTGGAAGTATGCATCCTTCAGGTGGAAGTGAACCAGTCGTCCTGGTGAAAACATTCCAGCACCTGTTTGATCGTCGGCACGTGGAATACTGACAGATCGAGGATGTCTCATTCCCCCAGTCTTTTTCGGGATTAGAAAAATAACGGGAGTGAAAACCCCTGATTTTCCTCCCTTTGAGGAACCCTGGAAATATCCTCTTTCAACAGGAGTTCCAGCAGCTCGGATTGGAGCGCAAGACATAGCTTCTGGGAGGACAGGAGTGTTTCCTGTATCCCATTGAACTGTGGGGGGGGGGGGGGGGGGGGGGAGAGGCGAACTGCAGGACGTATCCTCTGCTGATCAGCCTGCTCATCCATCTTTCCATCAGACACACGCGCTGCTACTCTGAAAAACACTCTAAGAGCGGGCGCACATACTCGAGATGTTCTGTGGTCGTCATGGCAACAAGCCAAGCCAGGGAGCCTCCACACGCTGCGTTTCACTCCGGCTCTCATCATGAGGCTTGTACACGCTCAAGGGATGAATGGAGGTGTGTGCAGTGCTGTCCACACGAGGCGTTATAACAGCGCTCATGGATTTATTATGCCCGTGTGTAGGAGGCGTATCTCGGACGGAGGAATGCCGCGAGCTCTGCAGGTTATTAACCGAGATTAAAACCGGCAGGCTTCTGCAGCGAGCCCTGCTGTCTACTTAATTAACAGATTAGTGGCAGCCGGCTTAATTAGCGAGCTCTGCAGGTTATTAACCGATAGGTTAAAACCAGCAGGCTTCTTGCAGCGAGCCCTGGCGCCGTGGCGCTGCGGGCGTTGCCGCTGGGGGCACTCAGCCTGGAATACTGCTCATTCCCCCGTTCTGGCTTCTCTGTGATGCCATTGCCCTCGCCGCCACTGTGAGGCGAAAAGGCTGCGAGGAAGCCTCCACACGCTGCGTTTCACTCCGACTCTCATCATGAGGCGCGTACACGCTCAGGGGATGGATGGAGGTTTGTGCAGTGCTACCCACATGAGGCGTTATAACGGCGCTCATGGGTTTATTAAGGCCGTGTGTACGAGGCGTATCTCGGACAGAGGAATGCCGCGAGCTCTGTAGTTTATTAACCAACAGGTTAAAACCAGGCTTCTGCAGCGAGCCCTGCTGTCTACTAATCAACAAATTAGTGGCAGCCGGCTTAATTAGCGCGCTCTGAAATGTATTAACCGACAGGTTAAAACCAGGCTTTAGCAACGAGCCCTGCTGGCTATTAACCGACAGGTTATAGGCAGCTGGTTTACACAGGGCGTGAGGCAACCCCAGGTGGGCTTGACCGAACGGGCTTCGCGGGGGCCTCCACACGCTGCGTCTCATTCCGACTCTCATCATGAGGCGCGTACACGCTCAGGGGATGGATGGAGGTGTGTGCAGTGCTGCCCACATGAGGCGTTATAACGGCGCTCATAGGTTTATTATGACCGTGTGTAGGAGGCGTATCTCGGACAGAGGAATGCCGCGAGCTCTGCAGGTTATCAACCGAGGTTAAAATGGGCAGGCTTCTGCAGCGAGCCCTGCTGGTAATCAACAGATTAGTGGCAGCTGGCTTAATTAGCGAGCTCTGCAGTTAATTAACCGATAGGTTAAAACCAGCAGGCTTCTGGAGCGAGCCCTGGCGCCGTGGTGCTGCGGGCGCTTCTGCTGGGGGCACTCAGCCTGGAATACTGTTCATTCCCCCGTTCTGGCTTCTCTGTGATGTGCTGTAATGGTCGTCATGGTGACGAGCCACGCCATTGCCCTCGTCGCCGCTGCCCGTGAGGCGAAAGGGCTGCGAGGAAACCTCCACACGCTGCGTTTCACTCCGGCTGTCATCATGAGGCGTGTACACGCTCAGGGAATGAGTGGAGGTGTGTGCAGTGCTGTCCACATGAGGCGTTATACCGGCGCTCATGGGTTATTATGACCGTGTGTAGGAGGAGTATCTCGGACAGGGGAATGCCGCGAGCTCTGCAGGTTTATTAACCGATAGGTTAAAACCAGCAGGCTTCTGCAGGGAGCCCTGCTGTCTACTTAATCAACAGATTAGTGGCAGCCGGCTTAATTACCGGCTCCGCTTCCTCTGAGGCTCTCGCGGAGCAGACCAGGAGCGGGGGAGCCTCACTCCCCTTTGACTCGCCGACGGGAGACCCTGTCTCTGGGGTGGCGGGGGAGCGGAGACGTGGGACGGAGCCCCTGCAGCCGCCGGGGCGGTTGCTGTGGGTGTCTCTCCGCTTGCGGCCTCCTGTGGCCGGCGTGGACGCCGCGGCTGCTGCGGGCGTTGGTGCCGCTTTGGCAGCTCAGCCGACTGGAGCCAGCTGGAGCCAGCTGTACATGCTGGCGAATGCCGTCCACCTGTTCCGCGGCCGTCTTCATGGACTCCACCATGGCGTGGAACTGGGGTCCGAACAGCCCGTCCGGGCTGACTGGAGCGTCCAGTAGCACTTTTCTGGCCGTGTCCGTAACAGACGCCGCCACGCTGTGGTGACGGAGAGGGGGAAAGCATGTTCGGCCGCCAAGCTGGCACCCTGCTCCGACTCTGTCTCCCCCGTCCGGGGGAGAGGAGGGAGGGGAGAACCGAACGGTGAACCGTGGAGGGAGGCGGGGCAGGAGTTGCTTCGGACTCCTGCCCGGCACTCTGCCCCAGGGACACGAGGCCCCGTCCGCGGGCTCGTAAGCCTGGACGGGCCAATCGTCCTCCTCGGCCACAGCAGCAAGAGTGTCCGCTCTACGCTTCCTGTCGCCCGAGGGGAGACAAGCGCAGTGCATGCTACCTGCTGGTTTAGAGCCGCGTACGCGTGCTCTGACCCCCGGCAGGATTCGCATACTGCTTTTATCTCTGCAGGTCATAACTCATTATGAACCCAGAGCCACATGAGGGACAATCACGGACGCAGTTGTTGCTCATGATGATTCTCAATTGCTGTGCTTCAGTAACTGTGCTGGTTTGCTGAAAAAAAGAGGGAGCAGATTGCCGGGCCTCCTTCCTATTTATACTGGAAGGAGGCCCGAGGGTGGGGCCCACCTTGCGGGTGGGCGTGGACTACAAGTGTTTCAGTGCTGCGCGGGGGCGAAGGGAGATTACCCAATAGCGATAGCCTTAGAGGGCGAAGCCATATACGAAATATAATCACGTCACATATTGAGTTTTGGCGGCAGTTCTCCTGTTTGTCCAGAAGCTTTCTCAACAGGGCTCTATAAATAAAGAACTACGGCACATGTGTAATATTTAATGCAGCTGAACCGTGTATTACAATGCAGTTATGTGATGACTTCCAAAGAGAAAAGCAAGAACACTCGGAATAAAGTATTTCAAAAAAAATGTTTTCAGATATCATATCGCATTAACATCATATCCCAACATGCATTGCGGCTAAAACATCCAATCAACGAGTTTCAAGCTGAAGATCTTGGGTAATCTGGTCAGTGGGTTTGTGGTGTGTATAGCTCGAAAAGTCCCTTATAGGCCTACGTCTGTTTCCGGTGACTTTATTTACGGCTAAAAAGCATGCTAAAAAGTCTGACATTATACGATTTAAAATAAAAACAAATACATACAAAGATAAAACACTGGCATGCCATTTACTTTAGAATAAATAGAATGGTTTTGAATAATATATGAGAGTAAAATCTACGTAACTTTACAGCCCCGCCCACTTTTGTGGAAACCAACGCTGTGATTGGAACGGCGATCAAGCCTGAAGCCACAGAGATCTTCTTTTACTGTCCTTTGTTCTTAGAGGAAGTAAAGAAACACGTAACTCTGGATTTGTTCTAATGTTTGAGGTGTAATAAATGACACAGCAGCTTTTTGGCATGATAAAACTATTATTTTCTGCATCGCTCATGAGTAACAGCTGGCAAAATTACAGCCTCGCCTACTGATTTCAAATGTATGCTCTAAAATGATATTTATAAATGACTATTATCATTATCATAAGCAAGACAATAAATGGCATAGATATGTAGAAAATAAACGTCTTTGAGATACGTTCATAACGAACGTAACGTGGGAGAAAATAAGTTTCTAGCTAAACGTAATTGAGAATGCAGTTTAGTTCTGTGGGAATGTAATTTTTAGGAGACAGGGTTGCCATAATACATTCTGACGAAAAATGCAAATTATTATGAATACAAATAAAATAAAAGAAGCCTCACGTGAGTTCCTACAAGCTATAAAGTAGATTTTAAAAACGTTTTATATAATAAAAGCTCACTGCTGGACGTTATAGAAATGCGTGCGTGCACCAGTGGCGTAGCTGTGGGTGGGCCCGGGTGGGCCTGGGCCCACCTACATGCACGTCTGGCCCACCCACAGCCAATCAGCGCGTTATAGCGCAGAGCTGGGAAGCCCAGAAGGAAGTGCCACAAACTGCAGTTCCTCTAGTGGCCAACAGGGGATGGATGCAGAAAGGAGCAATTCCCATAGACCCCCATGTTAAAATGCCCAACTTTACAGCAGAAATAAACATGTTTATAGCCTGGATCCAATCAAAGTTATTCTGGATATAGTTAGATTCCACCTTCATGACAATGGAATAGGGAGTGCATTTTTTTAACGTGAGTAAATTAGTAAGTAAAGTCAGTTTTGCCGTGAGTGAATTAAAGTATTTTTTCTTCTTGAGGTCTGCAGTGAAGCGTGTACACATTTGCTGAATATAAAAAGACTCTCTCAGTGTGTGCCCACTGTGCGACTGTCAAGGATAAACAACCATTAAACGGGCCCCAGGGCTGAATTATTAAAGACCGTGATACCATTAAGCTCCAACGTTATCGGTCGGTAATGGAGAGGGACATGTAAAACATATCTGTCATATGTATTATTGCTACACAAACATTATATTGCAGGTTTAGTGTCGCCAACTCCGTTTCTAATATGCAAAAAGACAGCAAAATGCGTCTATGATTATTTTTAGTATTTTAGATCTTTCCAAACCCCGCCTGCTTGCGAGGGGGCGGGGCAGTTTACACACACGCAGCTGCTACATGCAGCAACACACATACACACGCACGCACGCACGCACACACACACACACACACACACACACACACACACACACACACACACACACACACACACACACACACACACACACACACACACACACACACACACACACACACACACACACACACACACACACACACACACACACACACACACACACACACACACACACACACACACACACACACGGAGGAGATGGCAGAGAGAACGCGCTCCGAGGTGTGATTAAACTTTACCCGTCTCGATGCTCGTTACCAAAAGTGCAATAAGAGTTTAGCATGTAAGGGCGCCGGTAACACGAGCAATTTGTCTAAACATTTAGCAAAAGTGCACCACATTCAGACGGAGAAATGCACCGGGTTTGACTGTCTTTCTGGTAGCGCTGTAGCCCCCCCATCCACGAGTAACGTTTCCACGTCAGGTGTTATGAATGCTGGCAGCGACACACGGAGTTAACTCAATTATACAAACATGAGTTGATGATTAGAGGTAACTGAGTTATTTATTTTGTTAAAGTTTCAGCTATTCTGTTTACAGTTCTATCCTATTATTTAATACGATGTATACGATTGTTGTTTCTTTTGATGTGAAATATTATGTATTTAATTTAAATAAAAAGCAATGTTAGTTTTGTTCACAATATGTTTAGTTAGTTTACCTTATTTTTTTCTCCAACAAAAACGATAAAAGTACCGTTAAAGTACCAGATCCATAAGCGGTATATCGATAAAAGTAGTAGTAGGCCTACCGTTAAAACCTTAACGATACCCATCCCTAGTCATCTGGATGTCAGTATACACATTCTGAGGCCGCCGTGCCTATGTTTTTGTTTTCACTGCTAGTTTATGCTTATGTTCAATTAGTGCATTAAAAAATCATTAAAATCATTAATGAAGTTTCAGCTCAGACCCCACGCTTAATAAGTCTCCCCCTGGCCCACCTACATTTCTCCAGGCCCACCTAGGCCTGTCACGATAATTAATTGTGTTGGACGATAAATTTTTCTGGAAATTATTGCGATAAACGATAATATTGTCGGCACCGTTTTAAGACAATTTTAGACATAATGATAATATATAATAATAATTAAAGTACATCCTTTCAAACATAACTTTTTATTGGACATTCAACATTGCAAATGAAATGTGAAATAATATTAAAATATATAAATTAATACATAAAACAAATTAATTAAATTATAATAAATTAATTAAATCACACACAACCAAAACAATAAATTAAATAGAGTCAGGCTGGAAAACAGAGCTCTCTCTCTCATTCATATATATATAAATAAATAAATAAATAAATAAATAAATATGAGCACACATTATCTCACAAGCAAAAAAAAACTCCTTAAAACAACAGTCAAGTGTACAATCCACTGTCAAAGACCCAGATGCCTCAACAGGCCATATCCAAATCTGTTTTTCTAAGTTTTCGAGCAAGGAACACCAACATGTTTGCATTGTCGGGCGGGGGCTCTCCATCTCCAGATGCCCTGTTTGCTCCCAGCTGGAAAAACGGAATGGGGTGGTTGTGTTTTAGGTGGTTTAAAATGTGTGGTATTGCCTGCTTTTGTCGCTACCTTTTTTAAACCAATGCGACACACCGCCCGGCTCATTCAAGTCCGTAGGTTCGCCTCGTTGATTTGGTTTGAATCCAAAATACTGCCACACCGGAGAATCGAGATGTGTCGTTAGGTTTTGTAACCAATTCCATTTCACTTTAAATTCCCCGCGAGTAAGTCACACGTTGTCTCCCGCTTGTCGCTATATTATTAATTTGGCTGCTACGCTGCTGCACGTGCAGGCGGAGTGTCCTGACCTGGCTGTGTGTCAGCCCCGCCCCTCACAGCGCACCTGGCAGCCACAGCGCTCCAGGCTAAAATGCTGGTCACATCTTTATGTAAACGGCAATTTATCGAGCTCAGAAAAGCTATCGAGTCCATTTTTATTTATCGTAAGATAAGTCAATTTATCGATTAACGCGACAGGCCTAGGCCCACCCACACAATAATTCCTGGCTACGCCACTGGCGTGCACCACGACAAAGGAGCCTCATTCACTTTACATTGGGGTTGTTTGCGTGGTGCAGACATGTAAATGTATCAAAGTTTGTGACTCCACCACGCAATGCAGTGTTAAGGAGTCGTGGTGGAGTCACGCATTCTGGTGAGATTAGGTTGTTCTATTCCCATAGCACTCAGTAGCAATAATTATATGTGTTTTTTAATGATAAAATTGTTACTCTTAGAAATAAAATCAATGACCTCTTGCCTTTGACCAGTATACTGTTGTGTTATCAACAGATCCCGGAAATGTAAGTTCTAATATTACACTAGATAGTAAACTATAATGTTTATCAGCCATAAACCTTGAACAATTAAATTCAATGATTCTTTCTTCTAAACCATCAATGTGTATCTTAGACCCGATTCCAACTAAGCTGTTAAAGGAAGTTTTTCCATTAATTAGCACTTCTTTATTAAATATTATGAATATGTCTTTATTATCAGGCTATGTTCCACAATCATTTAAAGTAGCAGTAATAAAACCTCTTCTTAAAAAGCACAACCTCGATCCAGAGGTTTTAGCGAATTATAGACCTATTTCTAATCTCCCGTTCATCTCAAAAATTCTTTAGAAAGCGGTCGCTAAACAGTCGTGTGATTACTTAAAAAACAATGATTTATTTGAAGATTTTCAGTCTGGCTTTAGAACACATCATACCACAGAGACAGCTCTGGTTAAAGTCACAAATGACCTTCAAATAGCCTCTGACAAGGGACTTGTCTCTATTCTTGTTTTGCTCGATCTCAGTGCTGCATTTTATACTATCGACCATCCTATTGCAAAGACTAGAGCACTTAGCTGGCATAAAGGGAACTGCTGGTTTAGGTCCTATTTGTCTGAACGCTCTCAGTTTTTGTGTGTCAACGATGAATCTTCCAGGCAAACCAAAGTTAGCCATGGAGTGCCACAGGGCTCAGTGCTTGGACCTATTTTGTTCACACTATACTGTATATGCTTCCGCTAGGCAATATTATAAGGAATCATTCTGTAAATTTCCACTGTTATGTGGATGATACTCAACTATATTTATCCATCAAACTGATGAAACCAATCACCTAAATCAAATTCTAGACTGCCTCAACGACTTAAAAACGTGGATGACCTTTAACTTTTTGATGTTAAACACGGCCAAAACTGAAGTTATTGTACTTGGCCCGAAGAATCTACGAAACAAACTATCTAAAGATATTCTAGTTATGGATGGCATTAATTTGGCCTCCAGTGAAACTGTAAGGAACCTTGGTGTTATATTTGATCAGGATTTATCTTTTAACGCCCACATAAAATCAATTTCAAGGAACGCCTTCTTTCATCTACACAACATTGCCAAAATTAGGCATATCTTGCCTCAAAACGATGAAGAGAAACTAGTCCATGCATTTGTTACTTCTAGGCTGGATTATGTTAACTCTTTATTATCAGGGTGTACCAAGAAGTCAGTTAAGTCGCTTCAGCTGATTCAAAATGCTGCATCTCGTGTACTAACCAGAGTTAGGAAAAGGGACCACATTACTCCTGTTCTGGCTGCCTTACACTGGCTCCCTATAGAACACAGGATAGAATTTAAAATTCTTCTTCTCGCCTACAAAGCCCTTAATGGGCAGGCGCCATCTTACCTTAAAGAACTCATTATACCCTACTGTCCTACTAGGGCATTGCGTTTCAAGAATGCACGTTGTTGGTTGTTCCTAGAGTCTCTAAAAGTGCAATGGGAGCCAGAGCCTTTTCTTATCAAGCTCCACATTTGTGGAATCAGTTTGTGTTCGGGCGGCAGACAGCATATCCGTTTTTAAGAGTACGCTTAAGACCTTCCTTTTAGATAAAGCTTATAGTGATAAAATAAAATAATCTAATAAGAGTGCATTGACGTAGACACGTTGTGCCTCTTCACCTATACATTTTAGTTCTTACTCTTTCACTTAAATCCTAAAAACTTAGATCTTATATTTAAAACTTTATCCAAAACCTTTCCCCTCTCTGACCTCTGGAGGTTCTAATGAAGCTCAGCGCAAGTTCAGGCAGGAAGACCTATCACTTGTATTGCGCGTCATGGCAATACTCACTCCCTTCACTAAATGATAGGGAGCGCCACTCCTCGGCTAACCTATCACTTCCCTCCGTTCACAAGCCTAATCATCGCACCTGTTAATCCCTCTATATATGCTCTCCCCTTTTCCATCAGCTGTCTTCCAGGTGTCAACGCGCAAGCAGCAGCAGGGCTTCGTCCCAGCTCCGGGTATTTATTCATCAGCTCCGCAGTCTTGCGGATTAAGCTACAGGGGGCGTTCCCCAGTTGGCCAGCGGTTCTAGCCGGCCACCCCGCAAACCCGGATGCGGAAGAAAAAGACAAGGATACTGAGCTCCACGGAAGTTCCTCCGGCTTAATGGAAAAGGGCTACTTCAGGCAAACAATTGACACACGCCTTCAGTCTCTCGAGAGGGCATCACTGGCATCAGGGCCGCTCAAATGCGGCGCTTCCGGCCTTCACGCGGAACGGGCCCTCATCGCTTGCGAAGCTTCACCCACTTCCGGCTTCAACCACAACCCCTCTTGCAGGCAGGCAGGGCTCAAGCTACATCTCATCGAAGCTACTTCTCCTTCCGGCTCAGTAGCAGTACTGGTCTCTAAGTGCGTCTTAGGTGGCAAGCAGGTAGTGATGGCGAGATGAAGCCTTATGAAGCTTTGAAGCTTTCCAGCCAATTGGTTCGCAAAGGGTTCATCTCATGAGGCTTCATCATGGGCTTCATTTGAACATAAACCCCTGTTGGTCAAAGCGTGTAAAACAGGCAATTGGAAATCTCAACAGTTGCGCTCTATCTCATACCGAGTTCCCAATGAGTAAAGCCTTAGAATAACTCTAAACAACGGACATAAAATCCTATTTTCATGTTAACAATATTGTTTTCATTCCAGTTGAACGATTGTGATTGAAAAGCTTAAAGGAGGCTGGTAAACATTGCAAAGAGGGATTCGTATTCCTTAATATTATTCATAAACTTAACCACGTTGTAGCCTGAGAAGGCTAAACCATATCAGGAATACATTTATTAACTGCATTATCTCATTTAGCGTAGCTTCTATAAGCAAACCCTGCGGTCGTGGGTCGGCTGCTTTCCAGCGAGCCACAGCCCACACGCTGAATCTACCCAAAAAACACTGGATATATCTTATCTGCATTTATTCATTTATTTATTCATGTTTTATTCCTACATTTATTTATGCTTGTATCTATTTATACTTATGACATTTTCCGACCTCTATATAAGTGAGGGTCTGAGCTCTTTTAATTCCACCGTGTCACCAGCGGACCCGGGTACAGGAGGGGTAATATGGTTCTCGTTATACATCCATGGGCATTATGAGCGTCGTGGCTCAACGGTTCAAATGATCCGAATCGCTTCCCGAAGCAGTCACGTGGTATCGACAGGCAGCGAGGTTCGTTCGTCATCGATGACGTCACTGGCCCGAAACGAGACAAGCCTCGATACATGCTTCACAAAAAGATTCGGGGATTACTCGACACACGCTCCGAAGCCTCGGCGCAATACGTAACGGGTGTAACGCGTTACAGCATGGAGTTATGCAGTTCGGGTAACTACTACCCGTCACAATGCTCAGTAAGTACCGCTGTCTCAAGCTGCAAAACAGCCACGGATGCTGCCCATCCGTGGTTTTGGGGGGTTTCTTTCAGGGAGAAAGAGAAGCTCATGTAAGAGGATAGAAGACAGTCTTATCACCCAACCAGCACATCAGCATCTACGTCTCACCGTGGCGTAATTAAACTGCTAATTAAGCTAGTCCTATACCAGGGCTCGACAGTAACGGTTACCAGGTTGCCATTGGCAACCATTTGAAAAATGTCAACCACTTCTTGGACTTTGGTTGCCATCAGTGGCAACCAATTTTTAACATAAGAAATAAGGACAGCAAAACGTGCACCCCAAAATAGATAAATGTTCATATTCGTTTTAAGAGTGATATCTAATTGTCGTGACCAGTCGGAACCTGATACTTAAATTGCACGTGCATTGGCGTGATTACGGAGCCAGAAAGCGATGCACGTTTAATCGCGTGCGCGTTGCGCCGTGTGTTTGTTTTACAACAAAATGGCGAAGCAAAAATAAGTTCCTTGACTGTGTGATAAAAAGTTCAGCCAACACCTCAACTTCTCCAATGAATGTTCAAAGTGATTCAACTGATGGAGCGTAAGGTAAAACCCGAACGAAAAACAAAGAGGAATGTTTTCCATTCACTTCCGGTAAAGGTTCCTTCAAAATAAGAGTCCCGATCTTATTACTACCAAAATAAAAGTGCAAAACGAAACTTTACCATAGAAAATGGTTGCATTAAATTATAATCACTTCTATAAAAAGGTAACACATTTTAAATATAGTTAGACATATTAAAGGTAATTTACAGCATCAATAATTAATATCAAATGTTTAACTATGAATGGTTTCATTTATTTAACATTAGAAATGTATTAGTCTGGCCAATCCAAGACTTCAATGCTGAAGGGCCAATGGGTCTATGGTGGGGGTCAGCACAAAGGTCAAGAAAACCCACATTTGAAAGGGAGACAACGGATGATCAAGAAACTGGTGACTTGCTCAATTCATTCGTGAGGGATCTATGAAGACAGAACAACAGCAGCACTACTGGTATTTTGTATACCAGCAATTGAGGGTGGACAAGTTTACTACCACTTAGGTTCAAATAAGTGCGTTAATTACTTATTGAAAAGCATTTGAACATTCTTGTGTCACATGTTCATTATTAAGTTGACGTATAACTGTATAGCATCTTAATTATTTAAAATATAAGGTATCAAAAAAAAAAGGGCAACCGTATTTTCAGTTGGCAACCAAAAGTGGATGCCTGGTTGCCAGCCTGGCAACCACTTTTAAAAGTTAGCGTTGAGCCCTGCCTATATCATGGGTCATGTCTCAGCATTTACCTAAGCAAATATTATTTCATGCTGCTCATATTGCACTCATATATTTGGTTTCATGCTCACATGGCTTATGTTAAGCAGGGTATGATATTCATGCATCATTGTACTCAAGCTAACAGCCGCATTACATTGTCTACATCTCCCTCTTCGCCGGGCATCGGCTCGTGCCGGCTATCCAAGATCTCTCCAGCTTACCTCTGGTAAACATGCATATAACTGGTGGTGGTGTCTTAAGAGCATTTCAGGGCTCGTTCAGGATAGGTGCAGCAAACCTGCCGCAATCAAGGTAATTGTTCCTCTTCCCTACAACAACCGCTTCTCATCCTACATTCGTCCGAACCTCAGTGCCGTGCTGGCTATCCAAAGGTCTCTCCAACCTTCAAATTGGTACGTATGCATATAACTGGTGGTGGTTCTTAGCATGTCAGCACGTATATTCGGCCCGCGGTTCATGTTTATCCTTGCATGTCTAACCCTGTACGTCCAGGTTGTAACCTTCGGGTCTGTATAAAATGTGTCCCTGCGAAGTCAGGTTGCCCCGTACGTCCGGGATGCCCCGTACGTCCAGGATGCCCCGTTCGTCCGGGATGCCCCGTACGTCCGGGAAGCCCTGTACGTCCAGGACGCCCTGTATGTCCGGGATGCCCCGTACGTCCGGGATGCCCCGTACGTCCGGGAAGCCCCGTATGTCCGGGACGCCCCGTACGTCCGGGACGCCCCGTACGTCCGGGAAGCCCTGTATGTCCAGGATGCCCTGTACGTCCAGGAAGCCCTGTACGTCCAGGGAGGATGCCTAGGAAGCATCAGTACGTCTAAATCCCCACATGTATTAACCTCTCATTTCATCCATAGATTTCCACTGCATCCCACAAGGTAAGATTTAATCACGTTCAGTACTTCATACTTTCACTTCTTTTGGGAGTTCATCGGAAACGGTTCTTCCCTTCCCGAATGACATCCTACAAAACCTGGGCCTAATCGCCAAACACCATTTCATTCACTTGTTATAAACTGTCATCATTATGTTTCATTTATATAATGTGGCCCGATAATAAACATGTATTCCATACATCACGTCTCTCCTGATTGAAATGAAGCTCAGCGCAAGTTCAGGCAGGAAGACCTATCACTTGTATTGCGCGTCATGGCAATACTCACTCCCTTCACTAAATGATAGGGAGCGCCACTCCTCGGCTAACCTATCACTTCCCTCCGTTCACAAGCCTAATCATCGCACCTGTTAATCCCTCTATATATGCTCTCCCCTTTTCCATCAGCTGTCTTCCAGGTGTCAACGCGCAACCCTCCTCCACCCCTTCGCCTCCTGCTTCCAACTCAGGGCCAAGCTCAACCTTCTCCCTTCCAACCGGACCTAACCACTTATCACCACCACCAGTGTCTAGACCCGGGGGGGTTCATCGGAAACGGTTCTTCCCTTCCCGAATGACATCCTACAAAACCTGGGCCTAATCGCCAAACACCATTTCATTCACTTGTTATAAACTGTCATCATTATGTTTCATTTATATAATGTGACCCGATAATAAACATGTATTCCATACATCACGTCTCTCCTGATTGAATTAGAGGGTAACAGGTTGCAGAGAGGCCTATCCCGGCCGGGGGGTGTGGAGCGTAGTCACAGACCTACTCCTCACCTCTCACCAATTCCCATTAAGGTTCCAGTGGGGACCTTTCTCCCTGTGTGTGCCTCTCCACCTCTGTTCCTTACTTCTTACTTGCTACCCTTTTCCCTCAACCTATCTTAAGGGAGTGCATGTATGTAGACACGTTAGTTTAGCTGCTATAGGCTTGGACTGTCGGGGGGACACCTACTTCGTCTTTCTGTCTGTTTGTACCTGTGTACTCTGATGTTCCGATTAACCCAGCTTCCCCCAATTTTTTTTTTGTCTATATCTACGCCGGGATCCTGAGTTGTGGCTGATCCTGTTGCTGTGGTCCTGTGTCCTGGATCCTCGATCCTGAGTCCTGGATCTGAGTCCTGGACTTTGAGTCGTGGCTGAACCTATCACTGTGGTCCTGCCTGACTCACCACCATACTACTTCCCTGATGGCTCCCACAGGACTGTTGACATCCTCGTGGATTCATCTTCTTATTATAGACACATGAATTTCCAAACATTTGGTCTACCTACGCTGTAAAATGTATAATCTCTTCGATTTACACACGGTATCTATTGCACGTCTGTCCTTCCTGGGAGAGGGATCCCTCCTCTGTTGCTCTCCCTGAGGGTGCTCCCATTGTTTCCCTTTAAACTGTGGGTTTTCTCTGGAGGCTTTTCCTTGTACGATGTGAGGGTCTAAGGACAGAGGGTGTTGTATTGTCATACTGATATTCTGCACAAACTGTGCTGTTGTATTTGTTGTAAAGTGTCCTTATTGCAAAGTATTTTTACTGTATGTACAGCCCTTTGGCTCGATCAAAAAATGTTTTAAAAATGTGCTATATAAATAAAACTTGATTTGATTTAGATTTTTGGTCTGAAACCAAATCTCCCCCCCCCCCCCTATCGGCCTAGTTCGGGGGGAAAAGTACTCCGGTGTGAAAGTGCCTTTTGTATCTTCTCTTTCTGAAAGTGTTGATGCTGTGATGAGTCAGACTACAGCTCACTAATACTTCAGCGGAGGTTAGGGTGATGATAATGTTGTGATAATGTGAAGCCGTTTTAATGCTGGGCTCAGCCTCAGATTGTTATCTGAAACAATTAGTTTGATATTCAGCAATTATATTGATAAACTGAATAATTGTTTGTCATATTTTAAGAACAAATTGCACCTTGCTACTTGTTTTCCAGGTATGAGGATGTTGTGCTTTTCTCGGTTAATCAAGCTCTAATAAAGACTGTTGGTCGGACTAAACAAGAGAGCTGAAGAATGTTTGACTTGTAACTATTATCATCAACCCTACTGAGATTTCCTGACAAATGAAATGAAGCCAGGAGCTTCACTCTGCAGCACGAGGAATGTCAGATGCTCTTACCTTGGCTGAGCAGCAGCGCTGTGGAGAGGACAGAGAGGACAGAGAGGGGGGGGGGGAGGGGGCCAGTTAGTAATAGCACACATTCTGCCTGACAGCAACATCTAATAATACATCAAACTCCACTCCACATGTTGTGATGAAAGTGCAAACTCAAAGACACTATTTAGAGACTTCATGTGTGATCACTGAGCTGCAGCGTGCGTCACTCTCAGAGTGAGCCTCTGTCCGACAGCCGGGGTTTTTAATCTCTCTGACTTCAAGACAAGCTTTCAATAATCCAAATAAACACTCCTCTCTCTTCATCTGTGACTTTTTTTCCGAAACACAACAAAGAAGAAAGGAGGTGGTTCAGGTGTGTGTGAGTGTGTTTGTAATTGAAGCAGCTAAAAAGCGAAACAAACCGAATAAAAGACAAAATGAAACCCACATGCTGCAGCACACCACAACAGTCAAACTAAAAGAGCAAGAATTTAAACTTGGACAAATTTCATCTTGTTACTCAGCAGGTGCTACTATGAGCAATGAAACATTATGAAGTTCCACTCACATTGTAAAGTAAGCACTCTTGTTAAAGGTCCCATGTCATGGCCAATTCTACTGATCATAATTCCATTGTTGAAGTCTACGAGAATAGATTTACATTGTTCAATGTTCCAAACTCACATTGGTTTCTCATACAGCATCTCTGTATATTATGTGTATTCACTCTGTCCTACACGGCTTGTTGGAGCTCCTGCCCCCCCCCCCCCCCCCCCCTCCATGTGAGCCCACTGTGCTCTGATTGGTCAGCTCGTCCACTCTGTTCTGATGAGTCCACCACCGTTACAGCGGAACATCAGTGTTTATGTGTTACAATGGAGTTAGCAACCAGAAAAGGACACCAGTGATGACAAACAGATGAGAATGCTGCGTGGGGTCTGGGTGCCGCGTTGGCGGGACGTTACGGGGCTCGCTGCCCCGCCCTTTGAGGATCGAGGAGCGGACAGTGTGAGGTGGATTACTGGTGTCGCTTCCTGGTTGCTGCGCGGGGTCTGCGAGACCGCGAGACACAGCATAACTCTGTGTCTCATAAGCCTGAGCACACACACATGAGTGTGTGGCGAACTGTGAGTGGAGATCCACGGAGCCACGGCTGAGAAAAGATAAGGCTGAGTGAGTGTGTGTGTGTGAGCTCCACGGATTGGTCCACGTGGTCGTTACGTCACTTACACCAGGAAGAAGAAAATGAAAAAAGGGAAATCCCCAACGAGGCGTTCTGGGGCAGCATAGACAGGTATTTTCTGTGTTAGAGTTTTACTCGCGACAGGGAGTACTTTGACGGTTTGTGACTTTGCAGACCGTTTACCGTCTACATTTTGAAACTACAGTTATCATAATTTAGGGGTTTTAGGAAGTATTCTGAAAACAATGAGTTGTCTGGGGGCTACAATTTTTGTGCCATTGGTTTACATTTTGGCAAATTGTAATGATTAAAAAGTATGCCCAATTTGCTATTCTGTAACTTAACTGTTCATGTTGTCATGTGCCCAGGGATTTACCTACAACTGATATTGGATTACTTTCATGCTGAAGAAAACTGCTTTAAAGGAATATCTTTTTAATTATATATTTGCAGTTTTATACACATTTGTTTGCAATGGAAAGAGACTTTCTGAAAAGCTATAGTATTTGTCTGTGTCCAGGTAATTTCTCATGACAACTTCCTGTTTACTCCTCTTAGATTTGTTTGTGGTAAGTCAAGTTTGACCTTGAGATCAAATGAAATCCTGATATGGATCACATCAACATCCTGCAGGGACGAACCTGAGATCCCTCTCTTCAGCCAGCGCGGCTCCTCCAGAACTATGAAGAAGTTCTCATGTTTTTCATATTCTTCATCATCAATGATCCTCACCTGGAAAGTCTGACTGCATCCAAACACACACACAAGCACAGAAGCAAAATAATTAACGACAAACTTAGAAGTATTTTGCATTTCGGTAACACTTTATATTAAGCTGCACAAATTAACCATTGTTGGGGCAGAACCTCTACGCGCCGTTCCTATATGAGCGGGTTTCTCAAAAGAAGGAAAAATTCAAAGAAGCCAGGATAAGGGTTAAACAATAATCTGTTTTAATGGTAGAACATACAATACATCACCCAATCTCCTATTCACCTAATCACGAAGCACTCTGCAGAGTACTCCGGGCTCAGGTTCTACCACCGTCTGATATACGTACCACGACAGCCAGTCAGAAACAAGAGCGCCGATCAACAAAATCATCACAATATTTATACACAGGTGGGGAGGAGTTTTATCGCTTGCTCTTCCCTAGTTATTTGTTATTGGCGAGTTCACTTCTGAGCGAGGTAGCCAGTGAGTTGGTAGTGTTCCATTGGTCGGTTTCACTTCTGGGCGGGACCCAGACAGTGAGTCAGCAGTTTGTTGATTCCATCTGTTGCTTCTGTGCGCGCGTGTGTGTGTGTGTGTGTGTGTGTGTGTGTGTGTGTGTGTGTGTGTGTGTGTGTGTGTGTTTCTGTCCCTCTGCCCTCAGGCAGTCCCCAAATCAATGATTTGGAGTCATGACAGAGGACTCTTTGACAGGACACATACTCATTCCTAAAACATCTTCAACACACACACACACACACACACACACCTACACACACACAAACACACACACACACACACACACACACACACACACACACACACACACACACACACACACACACACACACACACACACACACACACACACACACACACACACACACACACACACACACACACACACACACATCCTATCATGTATCTTATCAAACAACAGTCACCTGTTTTTCTTTATGAAAGCCATAATATTTGTATATATTTACCATTCATCATCTCATGACATCTTTAGGATTAGGTAAATAACAAAGCTTAACTGTTCCCATGGCCTAAGGCAGTGGTTAATTTGAGCCGGATCCGGCACCTCTTCATTTTGGCCACCCTGTGTTCCGGCACCTATTTGGGCAGATCCGGTACCTCTCACAAAAAATTAAAATTAAAAATGGTTAAAATGAAATAAAATATGCAGATATTAATTTACAGAAAAATCCCAAGAATTTCATGTCGTTTATTAGGATTAAGATTTGAAAGAGTCGGAGATCTGTGTTGACGCACTGAAAAGCTGGACCAACGGAAAAACGTCTTTCACTTTTGAAATTCGCCACATGAGGAGCACGTCGCAGAGAGGAAGAAACGGTGATTCAATGCAAGCATGTCAAATAGACAGTTAAATTGACTGTCTTTCTTCAAAAAGAAGGAAGAGGTAATAGACACTTCAAAACGAGTCAGAAAAGCCTCGACAAGCAGCGACGAGGGCAGCTGCAGCGGTCATGTTGATGGTCAAAACCAGGAGGAGGTTAGCGCCGCAACAGCTAGCCAGCTAGCTAACCGACAGCTAGCCAAGCCCGGGCAGGAGGCTGGCACCGTGGCAGCAGCGGGTCAGGTTCACCGCCAGCCGGAACAGGAGCCAGCTACCGTCAGCCAGGTGGACCACCAACAGCAACGGGTGGGTACCCTGGCATCAACTAGCCCGGTACAACAGCCGGAGCAAGAGGCGAGCGGAACCGCGACATCAGCTGGCTTACAGCAGGAAGATTCAGTAGGAGAGGAGCGCGCATTGAGCGTAGAAGAGTGTGGGACGTCCAGCGACAGGTCAGGGATGGGATGCACAACTGTTTGGACAGAAGCTCAGCTAAAAGTGAAGCAGACTTACTATCCCTGGCTTTTTAGGGGAAAATCAGGTTTGGGTTGCACAACGTGTAAGGCGGTGGGGACTTTGGGGGCAGAGAAGACGTCGGGGATGAAACTTGCAAAAGAGTGGGTTTTATGCACAGTAACCTCATCTGCTTCAGATATTATAAAACAGCAACACGCACTCAGAAAAAAAGTATTTGAACATGCCCGTACCAAGGCTCACCTAGCAGCAGCAAGCATTCTTGAAAAGGCAAAAGTGGACACTTTAGGACAGTCTATAATTAATAGTCAGTCTGAACAGATGGCCACTACAGCTCACGTATTTCGCACGGCGTACAAGGAGGCTAAACGCCACCGTCCCGCATATGGCTTCGAACAGGAGATTGATTGCCAAGAATTAAATGGACTCGATATGGGGAGAATTTTACATTCCAATGTTGCATGTGTAAACATACAGAAACATATTTCTGAAGAAATGAAAAGAAAACTGTTTGAAAAAATAGTACAGTGCACTCCCAAAATCAGTGTAATGCTGGATGAGTCAACCAGTTTAAGCAAGAAGAGCTGCTTGATAATATACCTTAGGGCTCAGTTGCCCGATATGGACAAGCCTACAAACATTTTTACTGAACTCGTAGAGCTAGATGATCTAACTGCTCAAGGTATTGTCCACAAACTGTTGTCTGCTCTGGAGCGCCTGCATTTGACACAGGATTTTCTCTCTAAGACCCTCATTGGAGTAACTTGTGATGGTGCTTCGGTTATGTTAGGGCGTAAAAGCGGAGTGGCGAGTCGGCTCCAGGCCATGTTCCCCAACATTACTGTGTGGCACTGCTCAGCCCACAGGCTTGAGCTTGCAGTTGCAGACGTAGTGAAAGAGATGGGTGCTATAAATCACTTTAAAATATTGATGGACAAGATATATGCACTGTATAGCACATCTAACAAAAATCGAATGGAGCTGAGAGAGTCAGCTGAGAGCTTGGATGTCCAGCTATGCAAAATAGGTCGTATTTTAGACACTAGATGGGTGGCATCAAGTTTTAGAACCGTTGAAGCAGTGTGGAAGAACTACCCAGCACTTTACAAGCATTTCAAAACTGCATCAGAAGATCCCTCCCGTAACAGTGTCACAAAGCAAACATACAGTGGGCTTGCTATGCGCTTATCTTCGCATGCGTTTGTGAACAATTTAGGCATAATGTGCGATGCATTGCAAGAATTATCTGAGCTCTCAGTTGAGCTTCAAAAACGAGACATTACCATCATTTCAGCACACAAGTCAATTTGTCGGGAAATCAGGGTACTTGAGGCCATGTCGGATCGGCCAGGTCGCTACACTGAACTGAGCCAAAGGGGAATTGAGGAAAACTCTTTCCATGGCATCACACTGAATGGAGGAAAATCAAGCGACAGATCACTCGACCCCAAGCAGTTTTTTCTAACTGTGGCCAAGAACTTGGAGGACCGTATGTTATCTCAAGGAGGCCGGATGCCAGATAAAACTGGATATAACAAGTTCATTGAGGAGTTGAAGGTGCTTTACGCACAATACTGGCCCGAGGACGCAGGTGCGCTGTATGGAGAGACTGAGGTCGAGTCACTGTGTCAGCGCTTCAACATTGCCAACCCGCGCGCAGTCATACGGGCCTACAGAACGTACAGAGACTCAGATGGTAAAGACACCCCCGATGAGCTGATGGAGTTACTTGTTGCTGTCAACAGCATTCCCATTGCAAGTGCTGAATGTGAGCGCGGATTTTCTCAAATGAACTTGATTTGCACTCCCAACCGTAGCTCTTTGCTCACATCCACCATGTCATCTTTACTCTTCCTAAATCTTGTTGGACCCCCCCTGGCTAAATTCAATCCAGTCCCGTACTTGAGGTCCTGGGTGGCCAAAGGACACAGAACTGCCACAGAGACACGCAGTAAAAGCAGAAAAAAAGAGATAGAGGACAATCCGGACATGCTCGTGATGTGGGGTGTTTTAAACAACTAAATATGGTGAGCAAACATACTGTCTATTAATAGGCCGCCGTGCCAATCTTTGAATAGGCCTAATAAATATTTTTTTTACACGTTAAACCTGTTGAGAAATTAATTGCTGGCTGTATACTGAAGTCCCACCTGTGGTGATGTGGGCATTTGCCTATGTTGTGCGTACTAGCCTAAAAAATTAGAAATTATCGTCATAACATTTATACCATGGATACTATTTGAAATTGAGGCTTGTAAGTCCCACAGCGTTGCAAGTGGACATTTTCATGTTGTTTTCAGCACCTTTCTGTATACGTTCCGGAACCTGTACGCGTCTCGTCATCCCTGAGCTGTCATATGTACTTTGCGTTGCGGCACCTTATGATTTACAAATTAAGCACTGGCCTAAGGCCTTCCCTGAACTTCCCTTCACCCCAAAGTCAGCTTACTTTAGAATCAGAAGGACCATTTTATCTCTAACTTGTGTGTGACCCAATCATCTCCTGATCTGATAAGAGTCTTGCAGGAAACGCACGTACATTTCAACACCCCAACATCCTTATCGTTGACATGAGTCACTAATTAACAGGACTTTAACTGCATTATATTTGAGGAAAACCCCCTTTGGCTTAATCAATAATAGTTTTAGCACTGGACAGAGGAAGCCAGAGATCAGGGCCTCTTCAGAGGTCTGGGAACTGCAAAGCAGATGTCAAAGGTCATTTGTATAATGCCTAACCACAGATAGCCAAAGAAACCACCCTTTTGATTACACATAAAAGTGGAAGAAAAGACTATTGCGCTATATTTAAAAGAGGAACAATGTACTTTGTCCCTTCAAATTTAACACACACGAATATATGAGGTGACATTAAAATGAATATACCAGAAATACACTATATCAAACTTTCTGCCTCCCTCACCATCAACTAGTTGTTAATTAACATGCATATTAGCAGTATATTGGCTCTTTATCAGTCATTATAAAACACTTATTAATGCCTTATTCTGCATGACCATATTCTACAAGTAATAGGCAATTAGTTGAGAGTTTTTCCTCAATAACCCTCTAATTAGTGCTTATTTATTGCAAGTAAGGAAGTTGTTGTACATGAGTTTTGGTCTTAATATGCTCTGCTCAATATGGGCCTAAATAAGGCAGTAGTACCACAAGAATAGTAATTCTACCATAATAACACTTAACAAATATGATCTATTCTTATGTAACAACAAGATCTATAAGTGTTAATTGTGTCTAAATAACTCAAAATTAATGATTTATATCCAAGAATATGTTCCTTATTTTAAAGTGAAGTCTTGCTCATAACCAATAAGCTAGTAGTTTGACTCTAATTAGTTATGAGTAGACTGCTACTAATTTTCCCTTAGCAACCTGAAGAGTAAAAGGGTAAATTCCGTCCGAAAGCAATGACTGTAAGTATTAGTGTAAGCCTTAGACTTACACTGTAAGGATTAGTAACATGTATTGTGTTTATGTGATGACATTTGGAGATGTTTAAACGGTTTAAACACAATGAGAAAATGCGTTAGCATTCGCGCTTGCATTTGCGTTAGCATTCGCGCTAGCGTTAGCATACACGGTAGCGTTAGCATACATGCTAGCGTTAGCCATACTAGCCTGTACCGTTCTTATTATACATCCATGGCCTGTACACATGCCTATTGCACAGCTAGCATTAGCTATATTTACCTTGTTTACACTTAGCGGTCTTATGTGTTAATCTGTGTATGTTACACTTGCATGTATGAGATCATTAAGTGCCTTGTAACTTAAAGAGCCTGTGACACGAACCCAACAACTGTTGTGCAATGAAATAGTGGGCTACTAGTAATCTCGAACCGTCAGTTTAAAAAAGAAAAAGCGATACCGTTCCAATAAATATCAATAATTTCGAACATCGCGGGAAAATTCCTTCGACTCATTTTGAGGTTTTGGGGGAAGCCGGAAGTGACGTCAATGCGGGAACGCTTCACTGTGCGGTGAGAGAGCCAAACACGGACAAAGTGTGTTTTCATGCGTAGAAATGGTGAATTACTGAGTTGAGGCACGTTAATAATGTTTTAATGAAGTTGACTACAGTATATTCATATTTGTCAGTGCTTTCATGTCAATTCGGCGAACATAAACATAAATGATCGTGGTGAAGAGGATGATTAAATTAGTATTACAAATCGGTAGTGAGAGCTGCTGAATTTCCTCCCGTCGGATGTGATATAAAAACAAATCGATTATTTTTGTAGTTGTAAACTCAAGTGGATGAAACTACATTTATTAGTGCTTTCATGTCAATTCGGCGAACATATGATACATTAAATGATCGTGAGGATGATGATTTAAAAATCTTTTGTTTGAGCCGGTCTGCATTTCCTGATGAGAAAACAAACCTTAGCTTTTTGTAGTTGCAGTCAGTGGTGTAGGGGGGCGTTGGACGCGGGGGTACGCCGTACCCCCACTTATTTGAACCATGGTTTCTTTTTTTAATAGTCTAATACATCTAAAATCATTGCCTGTGTTATCAGTTGCAAGTGTGTGTTTGTTGTAATAACGACGAAAACATAATAGGCAGATTTCACAGTAATTATAATAAAAACGTAGCTCAAACATTTATGCAACTTGATTTGAAGCGTGTGTGTGTGAGGGGCAGAACTGTGTGTGTAGGGTGATCAGGTGTCCCGCACTGTGCGGGACTGCACACAAAGCATTTTTATTATTTGTCCCGCGTCCCACACATTGAGACTATGTCCCGCATTTGAGTGATAGTCGCGCAGAAAGGCCGGATCGGTTCGCTGACAGCCGGCACCGCCCTTTAACCGCCTAATTCCTAAACTTCTAACAGATACAACATAAACCGATCCTTCAGCCTCATATGAGCTCTCAGACACGTTCAAAATTAAACTGTCATCGCTGTCTGAGCTTGCTGCTGTGTGCCCCATCGTGCATTTACATGCAGATGCTGGGATCCTGAACGGTGCAGCTGGAGCGCTGTGCCCGCAATGACGTCACACATAATTTGGCGGGACTTGAAGAATCCCCGAGAAGATCTAGAAAATTGTCAACATTGAAGGGCAGATTAATGGTTATCAAAGTACAAATATCCAAAATCAGTTCAGTAACGGTTTTCAAGGGGACAATATTTACTCAAATTGATGGGTTTGGATGATGGGGGAAACTCGTGTCACAGGCTCTTTAAGGTGACCAGATTAAAAATTAAATTAAAACAGGGGACATTTTGAGTTTTGCGGTCAATATATCATTAACATATCACATTTTCTTTACTGTTAAAGAAAAAAGGGGGACAATTCTGGTTCAATGTAATTCGAACATTTTACTGTAATAAACTGATGTGTACTACTAACTAATTACTATAAATGGTAACTAACTAACTAATTAATGAAACCTTTCAGAAAATCTGATTTCAATACCATGGTAAGTGAAGTTATAGAGTAAAGTATTAACTCACTTATTGAGTGTTCCATAATTAATAACAAAACATTTTCAAACTACATAGGTTATAGCCTCAAGTTTATTTGATAATTAACATATGTAGAAGATATAGAGACAACAGACAAGTAACACTAGCAGAATTACATACTATCAAAGACACTTCAACAGAGAGACACAACTGTCAGACACACTGGGACAAAGAGATCAAACTGTTTGTTGAATTGTTGGATAACCACCAGGACCTCAGCTGTAATTTCCTCAGCTGTTTCTCCTTAGAGTTCAACAAAATCGAGTAGTTTTGTTTCCACTGATGTGCTATCATTTATCTTACAATATCTTACTAATATTGGCAGCAGCTTTACATGTCCATGATTGGATGCATCAATAGACAGAGACACAAATTTGACCTCGTCTAGTTGAAATCTGTTAACTTTTTCTTCCCCTCCAAACGTTCTCCCTTTTCTTAACTTGTCTTCTCTTTCTTCCTTTCCTTCTCTTTCTAACTATTGTACAATCTCTTTGCTTCTTTATCTTTATTCCGGTTTTCCCCTTCTCATTCTGTTCTTCCTCTCTGATATTTAAAAATAGATAGTACATTATTAGATACACTTGGGTTAACAGTCACATTGTTTTCATCAATTTATAAATTGACAGGCTCTGTAATTATATAATTACCATTTCCATTCTATCCCTTCACATATTTTCCTAAAGTGTTTATTCTCTTCTTACTCCCAGTCTCCACGCTAGGATAAGCGCAAAAATAATCTTCTGACTTCATTTTATTTATTTATTTATTTGATGAAATGATCAAACCAAGGCCTGAAAACTGGCATTTTATATGGAAGTGACTCATATAAAAAACATTTTAAATATTGGATACAGTACTATCAAGCCTACTACACGAAATGGACATGCACATACTGTATATAGTTTATCAAAGATGCTCCAAAGTAGGGTACAAGTTTCCAAAACCCAGTGAAGTAGCACAATGCAGAATTCCTACAATTAGTAGGAGAGAGTTTACGGAGCAGATCAAGAGAAACAGGAAGACAAAAGAAGAATAAGAATAATGAGCAGTATACTCTGTTTACCCAGTGTGTCATGACAGTTTCAACCGGGGACAGGCCAATAAAAACGGGGACTGTCCCCGGAAAACGGGGACGTCTGGTCACCCTATCGTAACTTCTTTTTTATAGTTTCACTCAGTTTGAAGGTCAGTAGACTGCAAATAGTTCAATAAAGGAGCATGGCTGCTCATTCCCTGGCTCTCAAAAGACTTTGGCTGGCCGTTTAATCTATGTTCACACAGGACAACACAGAGAGAGAACAGTACACCTATTGTGTAAGTACATACAAGCAGGTCACACAGTATTATCACAAATAAATCTTTTTTATTAAAACGTACAAGCTGCATTATGTGTTCTCAGCAGTATGTGTCTGAACCTCTCTTCAGTGGTTCATAAATAAAACAGATATATCAACGTGTGCCTACTTTGTTCATGAACTGTTGAGGTTAATTTCAGTAGTTGTTTGCTATAATGTATTTGCAAAGTGTGAAGAGGAGGCAACTTTAGAATAGAGAACATGTTCAGGTCAATTAGAGTCAAACTAATAGCTTATTGGTTATGAACAAGACTTCACTTTAAAATAGGGAACATGTTCTTAGATAGAAATACCTAATTAGAGTCAAACTACTAGCTTATTGGTTATGAACAAGACTTCACTTTAAAATAGGGAACATATTCTGAGATAGAAATACCTAATTTTGAGTTATTTAGACACAATTAACACTTATAGTTTCATGTCTTGTTACATAAGAAGAGATCATCTTTGTTAAGTGTTATTATGGGAGAATAACTATTCTTGTGGTACTGCTGCCTAATTAGGCCCATATTGAGCAGAGCATATTAAGACCAAAACTCATGTACAACAACTTCCTTACTTGCAACAAATAAGCACTAATTAGAGGGTTATTGAGGAAAAACTCTCAACTAATGGCTTATTACTTGTAGAATATGGTCATGTAGAATAAGGCATTAATAAGTGTTTTAAAATGACTAATAAAGAGCCAATATACTGCTAATATGCTTGTTAATTAACAACTAGTTGATTGTTAATTTGTGTACCTTAATATAAAGTGTTACCTGCATATCTGTAAACAGACAAACAATCCTCCATGAATGCAGGGCAGCATCCACATCCAGTCCTGTACACACATACAAAGACACACACTGCCAGCAGACACACACAGTGAAGCTTTGTATCAGTACACACGATGTTCTGATCAGGAGCAGCTGATGTGTGAATCACTGCAGGAGGATGCACTAGGTCTAAACAGGTTTCATTAAAAAGAAATGTCACTGTTTTAGTCATCATTCAGTCCTAATTTATTTTTCTGTGTAATAGTTCATTTGTGTAGTCCATAAGCATTTATAACAAACTTGATTCTGTAATTTTTCTGTGGATAAAGCATTAAATAAATGTACACAGGGCCAAGAACTCCGGAAGAAGCCTTTAAATGATGAGATTAGATTACAGATAATTAGTTCTCATATTTCCCTCTCAAGAATGTTTTAATGATCTTAAATGATTTAATATCAAACAAATAGTTTCTGTTTGCTGAAGTACATGCAGTCAATCTCCTACACCTGTGTACAATAATGTGTTTACTGTGCATATTGTTACACATTATTAATCTATTCTACAGGCTCAACACAAATCAAAGGAACTGAGAGGAGCGCGGGATATCGTGAAGGAACTGGTGTGTATAAGATGAGGAGCAGTACAGGGGAGAGAGATGAAGAGTCAAGTTGGTTAGAGGGGTGCAGAGGGAGGGTGGACCCGTGGCAAGACAAATTGAAAAGCAGGGAAGTAAAGGATTGCCCCCCTGACTGGAGGGCAGTGTTCTGTGAAGATGACAGAAGTGTAGGAGGGAGATGATGAGTGGAGGTGAGGATGAGCGGACAGCTTGATAATAAAACAGCAGGACAGTTACAGCAATGAGGAACTGCTGAAATATATTAACTGCACTACATCGCTGCTCTCACCACACTTCTGCCATTACATGAAATCTATTTCATTTACAAACTCCTCAAAGGCGATCATGTTCAGCCAATAAACCAATAGACCAGACCGACATTACATTACATTTCATTTGGCTGACGCTTTTATCAAAAGCGACTTACAATAAAAACCATAAAGATTCAAACTCCGAACAACAAGTGCAGATATATTCCCTTCAAGCAAGATCTGACCGTTATAGGTGCTGGTGAATTAGTTACAAGGCCTAAATTAACTTTTTAAAGGGCTTTTTTGTGCGCCTGCATTTTTTATTTTATTGCCAAGGTAAAAAATGTGTGAAATACCTATATGTCAGTGTGGTAAATGGCTAAATGTGTGCAAAGCAACAGTGCATTACAGTCATAGTACAACTGGCAGCATCTGAAACAAAGAAACATCGGACTATAAATCACACAATTTGCTATTTACAGGCTAGTTACTTAAGGACAACACTCTGCCTAATCGATTCTGGTGATTTAATCAAATGAGCATTATACAACGATCAACCTTCATTTATTCAGGTTCAAGTAAGGTCACAATATAATTATTAGACTATGAAAAAACTGAAACGTTGACTTTAATTAAATGTATTATGTCAACAGATTTCACATAACTGTTAGTTTAAATGAAAGCAATAATATTAGGTTTAAATCAAAAATATTGGGCAATAATATTCAACTTAATATTATTGCTACACTGTAAAAAATGGCTGTGAAATCCACAGTTATTTACAGTGTTTGTGCACAGTAAATTACTGTATACCATTTTAGAGTATACTACCGTGTTTCCAACCAAAGATTACAGCAACTCTAGAGTTACTATAGAAATAGCAGTAGTAACGTCCCAACTGTATAAAATCACAGTAACCAACAATGTACAGAAGATCACAGTAACCAACAATGTACTGTAGATAATCACAGTAACCAACAATGTACTGTAGATATTCACAGTAACCATCAATGTACTGTCGATAATCACAGTAACCATCAATGTACTGTAGAACATCACAGTAACCTACAATGTACTGTAGATAATCCAACCCAGTCTCACAAAAAAACTTGTAATAACTACGTTGGTCCACAACGTAGGACGTAGTATTTCTACAAAAACGCCTCTGAAATTGTAAGATCCCTACATTTTTTTTCACCATTCATTCCAATGGCTGGCGTCTATGTCACTTGATCTTCACATTTCTCCCTGCAGAAAAAAAAAACATGGCCGAACTTCGTTTTATTCTCGGTGTAAAATGCCTATTTTAAAGTTAGTTTGGCCATTAAAATGCGTTTTGATGTCATTTGATGCGAGAAATATGAGTTATTATTTCAGATTATGTGTGCAGTGGATGTACATGACCTTTAGTTTGCTAGTTATTACGAAGATTACTTCAGGAAATTGTGTCTATACAACGTTTTCATTGTTACCAAGGTGGTTGCTAGGGACGCTGTTATCGATATTATTTCTGTTATGTTGTGTAACTGTTTAATGGTGTTATCTTTATTGCTACCCCCTTCCCCGTCAATGTATGGTGTTGGTCCACAGCGCAAACATATTAATTTAACAAAATCCGCATCTAAAATGGTGGCTTAGATACGTTATTTTCCCCTGTGCAATTCCAGTCTCACATGTCACATCTCACAGTCATAAACAAATACCGGAAACAGACCGAAAACACTTTATTCCGAGTTTGCTTGCTTTTCTCTTTGGAGGTCATCACATAACGGCATTGTAGTACACGGTTCGGCTGCATTAAATGTTACATATCTGCTGTAATTCTCTATTTATAGAGCCTTGATGAGAAGACTTCTCGACAAACATGAGGAACTGAAAACGCTGAAAACATGACGTGGATCATAAATATATCAGCAATTAAACAACATCTTACATTTATTTTCACACAATACATCTCCTAGCAGTATACACACTAATTCGGCTGACTTTTATATTTGATCCAATTGGTAGATAGGCTGTATTTACACCATAAACGTGCACTCCTGATATAAAGGGACACCTAGTGGTTAAAGCATGTTATTGAATTTCATAATTTTTATTATTAGATATTAATAGGATCCATATAAAGTATATTCATTACTCGTTATTCTCTACTAATAGTTAATTAAAGACTGTATATAATGACTATTTTGGACATCCCTTTCAAGATTTCAAGATTTTCTAAGGTTTATTGACATACACAAACGGTGTAGTTATGCAATGAATGAAAAACTTTGTGTATACCTCCAGCAATGTTAACTATGTTGAAGCACTTATTTTAACTGATATTATATATATGTATTATACTCTTATATAAGATGTATGTAGATAGTATAAGAAATGTGCAGAATATGACAGTTTAATGGTGGAGGTATACACAAATATTGATAGATGTCTTGTGATGCACTGTTGAGGAACCTGCGACCCAAGTTTTTCATCTCTGGCCTTGTCAGGTATTGAACAATCCATAAATAAAGAACACAGAATTATTAAATATAAAACACAGAATTTGTGTGATTATACTAAATGATTTACAAATAAACACCACTGCATATTTAAAACTGTTACACATGCTGATGTAACGCAAATGTTTCCAACTTGGGATCAATAAAGTATACCTTATCTTAAGATGATCGATGGCTACTGCCATATTTGCTAAATGTGCCTCTGAACCTTGACAAGTGCATGTTTCAGGCTTATCAATTAACAACAGGAGGGGTCACAAACATAAGACCAGCTATTAAATAAAGCTCTTCTGACCTTAGCTGTCATGTGGGTATATATTAATGCTGCCCATTATGGGCACAAGCAATTTTCACCCATTTATTAATTATATGTTTTAAATTTGAGTGTTTCCTATCCCCTAAACCTCCAGGGATGTACACAGTTTAATACTGGCAACTTCTTATTATGGGAAATACAAAGACGTCTTTTAAAACTACAACTCCCAGTAGAGACGTGCCATAGATAGAGAACATGTTGCGAAACACAAAAGCCAGCATGTGTAGTTCTGGGGACGGGGTGGACCCGTTCAAATCCAGTTTTGGACAGTCTGCCGTGGTTCCATCCCATTTCAATTGCTGTTCGACGCTCGGCGGAACCCTCGGAGCACACTCTCCAATCACAGAGCTTGCGGACTATCACGGGGTTTGTCAAGCGAAGCGGAGAGAATACTTACTTCCGGGTGTAATATTCTGTAAAACAAATGAGCTGCTCCGACCCTCGGTCCTGACGGACTCCAACTTGTGTTTATTAATCAAACAAATAAATAAACACAAGGATAATTATGTGTTATTGTTGAGTAAATGGAGAATTGCACAGGGGAAAATAACGTGCCTATTGTGGTGATTGACATTATTCACCCACGGATCTATGGGTTAGGGTATTGTTCTGCATGGACATTTTAGTGAGCCGGACTTCCTGTCTCCCCCGGCCTTCGCTTGTGTTTTGAGATGCTAAATAAAAGTCTAGCTTGTACCTTCGATACCCCGCCTCCGACTCCCATCTCTCGGCACCACACCATGCCACAATTTTAGATGCGGATTTTGTTAAACTAATACGTTTGCGCTGTGGACCAACACCATACATTGACGGGGAAGGGGGTAGCAATAAAGATAACACCATTAAACAGTTACACAACATAACAGAAATAATATCGATAGCAGCGTCCCTAGCAACCACCTTGGTAACAATGAAAACGTTGTATAGATACAATTTCCTGAAGTAATCTTCGTAATAACTAGCAAACTAAAGGTCATGCCATGTTTTTTTTTTCTGCAGGGAGAAATGTGAAGATCACGTGACATAGACGCCAGCCATTGGAATGAATGGTGAAAAAAAACGTAGGGATCTTACAATTTCAGAGGCGTTTTTGTAGAAATACTACGTCCTACGTTGTGGACCAACGTAGTTATTACACGTTTTTTTGTGAGACTGGGTTGGATAATCACAGTAACCATCAATGTACTGTCGATAATCACAGTAACCTACAATGTACTGTCGATAATCACTAGAGATGTCCCGATCCGATAACGTGATCGGGGATCGGAGCCGATCACGTGATTTTCAAAAGATCGGAATCGGGAGAAAAAAATCGGGGATCGGGATTTTTATTTTTTAAATACTTTTTTTATTTTTATTAATTGTTACAAAACAAAAATGCCCATGTTCAAGTCTTAAAGTCATCCTGAGGCCTTAGTTTTGGTTTCAAATGACACAACATCATGTATGTGTTGCTTCTTTGGGGCTTGTTTTCATAGACCTGGTTGCTTATTTCTCTCAAATCTGGCAACAGAGTGGGCAGGGCGCAGTGTCTAATTGTAGCAATCAGCTAACGAGTACTGATAAGCTTTATTTTTTTTTGATCCAATGCTGCACAACTGAACTGATCCAATGCTGCTGTGAAAAAAAGAAACTATATCCATGTTGGATATCCAATTTAAATAAAAAAATAACCTTAAGGGACAACTTGAATGCTTTTTTTCTTTTTTTTTCTCTTAATGCATTGCATAAAGATCGGATCGGGAAAAATCGGTATCGGCTAATTGTCAAAATCAAATGATCGGAATCGGATCGGGAGCAAAAAAAGGTGATCGGGACATCCCTAATAATCACAGTAACCATCAATGTAAAGTAGAACATCACAGTAACCTACAATGTACTGTAGATAATCACAGTAACCAACAATGTACTGTAGAAGATCACAGTAACCAAAAAAGAAAGGACCAACCGAAAAACCCCATTTATAGCTAAAATAAACCAACATATTTTTCTTAATATATATCATCTTGATGCAGTGTAATTAGTAGTTTGGCTAGATATTTTATATACTTAGTAGATATATATTATTTGTAAGACCCTATGTCTTTGCCAACCGGAAGAACTACAAATGTGGTGCTGATTTATACAAAGAATGTGTCTTTGCACCTTAAAAACGCAACACAGAGGAATAAAAATAGACAAAAGTAAGGTAATAATCATCATTTTTATTATTATTGTGGCGGCTCGAAAGTAGACGAGAATAGCCGATTGCAGCTGGGGGAGGTCTCAAAAAGCTTGCCTGAAGTCGGACAGCTCGGAGTCGGCTTAACTTGGTTTGCAATGGCGGAATTTGCATTCTTCGTTGCAGATGAACAATTATTATATCACTACAAATGCATGACTCAAGTGTCTGTTCATTTTAAAACAGATCAATACAAGGGGGGTTGAATCAAGTAAAAGACAGAACCACTACTTTGCAAAACTACTTCTGTCAGTGGTCTTGACCAGTTTGCATTTATAAAGAATGCACAAATGTGTTTAATCGTTAATGTCAGATATGTACTCGGAAAATACATTTGTTCCTGCTCAAGATTAGATTCAACTTTATTGTTATTGCACAGATTACAGGTACTGAGACAACGAAATGCAGTTTCGCTTCTAACCAGTAGTGCAAAAAGCAGTAAAGTGAAAAGTAATGTACACAATCTGCAGAATAACATTTAGAATGAATTGAATGATGAATAAACAGTGAGGGGTATGAGCAACAGGACACAGGAGTGGTTGAAATAAACTGGGTTTTTTATTTACCCAAAAGTCCACAGAAAACATCATAAATCAATAATTTCTAATAACTAGGCCGATAAAAGAGGTCAACAGAGAATACTAGTGATGGCAGTTTGACACTGAAGCTTCGAACGGAGCTTCAACCCTGGACTTCCTATTCCATAGAAGCAGTTCTTCGAATCTTGCTTCAAATCACGTGACATGTGACGTCCGAAGCAGCAACTGCTTCAAATCACGTGACATGTGACGTCCGAACGAGCAACTGCTTCATTTCCTGAATGAATCACTTGACTGGTTCGCGGTTCAATCACGCGATTCAATGCACTGCCTCGTCTCTATTCTGACAGGTGAAAGGTTGAAACAGTCTCAAACTTCTGCGCTTCCACACTTTATAACCGCTCTAAACAATGCGCAATGTGTGGGTTGTTTTCGCAGTTTGAGTTGTTGCTGTTGAGTTGTTGTTGGTATTGCATTTGAATTGTATCATTCGTTATAGAGCAAGCCAGGAAGAAAGGTCGTTCTGGCTCGTGAAACACTTCGAAATGTGGAGAAGTTGTGAACAAAAAGACAATGAGTAATATAAAAACACTTCAATAGTTTAAGGAATAGATAGCCCAGTTGATGGATCCGGCGGCCAGGATGCGGAGATGTCCTCCGCGCAGCTGGTTCAAAGCCCGGAAGAGTTAAACTTTTAATCATTGCTTTTCAACTTTAATACCTTAAGAACTGATAAAAGGCCCTCTCCGCCCAAAAAAATGTCCAGCAGTCTCTAGTCTCTTCTCAATAACCCAATACACACAATTATCAATCTTTAATTGCAAATAGAACATGATATTCAGTCTTAGTGTGTGTGTGCATCGAATATTTTTCAAGGCAAAGATATTTTAAACCCACTGCAGCCTAGCACTTCGCCAGGAGAGGTCGCTGTAACTGAAGCTTCGAGAAATTAACCTATTTCCGACACAATTGTCCAAGTGGTTCGATGCTTCATTCAAAGCTTCATTTTGCCATCACTAGAGAATACCTCAAAGAAACATGGCATCAACTTATCACTTAGGTGTTAACTAGTGATGTTACGTATTGCGCCGAGGCTTCGGAGCGTGTGTCGAGTAATCCCCGAAGCTTTTTGTGAAGCATGTATCGAGGCTTGTATCGTTTTGGGCCAGTGACGTTATCGATGACAAACGAAGCCTCGCTGCCTGTCGATACCACGTGACTGCTTCAGGAAGCGATTCAGATCGGTTGAACCGTTGAACCACAACACTCATAATACCCATGGATGTATAATAAGAACAATATTACCCCTCCTGTACCCGAGCCCACTGGTGACACGATGGAATTAAAAGAGCTCAGAACCTCACTTATATAGAGGTTGGAACATGTCATAAGTATAAATAGATACAAACATAAATAAATGTAGGAATAAAAACATGAATAAATACAGGAATAAATATCTTACAGTCTTTTCAGGGAGATTCAGCATGTGTGCTGTGGCTCAGCTGGAAAGCAGTGACTCACGACCGTAGGGTCCCTGGTTCAACGACTCGTCAATATGTCTTTTTTGTTGTTTATAAAAGCTACAGCTAAATTAGATAATGTAGCCTAGTTAATAAATGTATTCTTTGATATGGTTTAGCCAATAGCCTTTCTCAGGCTACAACATGGTTAAGTTTATGAATATTAATAAGGAATACAAATCCCTCTTTGCAATGTCAGCCTCCTTAGGCTTTTCAATCACAATCAACTGGAATAAAAACAATATTGTTAACATGAACATATGATTTTATGTTCGTTGTTCAGAGTTATTCTAAGGCTTTACTCATTGGGAACTCAGTATGAGATAGAGCACACTGTTGAGATGTCCAATCTGCCTGTTTTACACACTTTGACCAACAGGGGGTTTGTGTTCAAATGAAGCCCATGATGAAGCCTCATGAGATGAACCCTTTTTGCGAACCAATCGGCTGGAAAGCTTTAAAGCTTTAAAGCTTCATAAGGCTTCATCTCGCCATCACTAGTGTTAACTCAACAAACTGACCTGCTACAATGAAAAACCAAGGAACCTATATAGTGGCTTGGACAAACCAAGTTGAAACCAAGGGATAATTAATAGTAACAGAATACACAAAGGACACAAAAAAAAAAAAACCCAACCCAAATTCCCCCTTTAACATGGAAGCAGGTGGTTTGTCCCAATTGGCTCCTTGCAGTATTTAGTCCTCAGCGCTAGGCCACGCCCTTTGCTGAACCAGGAAGTAAACTCCCCCAATGGACATGGTAACTCAAGAGACAAAGAAAGTAATTAATACAAATCATTTTGTGAGTTAATTTATGTAAAGTTTGACAGTCCGACGTCAGGCCGTTTAGTGAAAAAGCAAGTTAAGCTAACTGTACTTGGCAAGCTTATCAAAATGTCTTACACGTGTAAGGTTTGTAAGTTCAGTAGCTACAGGGTCCATTCCTGCATGCATTTGGTTGTTTGTATTCAAAGTGTTTTAAAATATTGTGTATTATCTGAGAATAGTGATAATGTATTTGCCAAACAGTGCCTTTTGTTGTGTCTCGTCAAATGTGTTAGTTATGTTTATGTATTATGTCTGTCATTTCATGTTTAGTAAGGTTTTCATGTTTATTCACGTCATGACAGGTCTGTCTATTTATGTCATTCATCTCTAGTTAAGTCCCTGGCCCTTTCTCATTTAGTCAAATCCCCCTCCTCGACTCTTCGACTCCTCTATCCTCCGGTAGTGACTTGGAAATGAATTTCAGCGCGCCATGTTGAAGGACATCTCAATTCTCTATTGCACTTCGAGGACCGAGGATCGAGCGTCGAGGAGGCTCTCTGGAGGAGCTATAACCGAGGATACATTGATGGGTCCTCAACGGTCCTTCGCGGATGCATTTCCGGGAACGTTGGGTATAAAATAGGCGTGACACACCGCTGGAATCATTTCAAAACCATGGCGGGAGCAATGCACAAATGTAAGTGTTGACCATGATACGTTGCATTAGTTATTTAATAAGTGAAATGCGCGATCCAACTCCGCCCGTCTGTATGCAGTTAGAGCCCTCTAACCGCATTCCTTATTGACATTTCACCTGATATTCTTTATGTTTTTATCCACATTTTAACTACACCCAATCCTGCTACAGCATGCCATGATGTTTAAAAGTGCAAACGTAAATTTTTTTGTAAGAGTGTTAAATCAACCAGAACTTTGTTTAGCATTCAGCACCATCATTTAGTTTGGGCTATGTTGTACACTAGAATCCATCGCTCATTACAGTCTGTAAATCTTCCAACAGTTTTAAGCTACACCTTTTACTTTGTCTTTTCACAGGGACAGAGCAAGACGCTCTGACCCTCATCAAAGTGAGGGTCGAGAACGATAACCTTTTTACTGGCCGAAGGCACACTGCCAAGAAAGCCTGGGAGTGAGTGACATTTTCCTGGATTGGGAACATAATAGATCCTTATTTTACGGCCATGCATGAGGCCATCGGTGGGAGGCCATCCATCGACCCTCCCACCCTGATGGACCCGGCCACTGCTGCTGTGGCTTCTGGCAGTGGCTCAACATCCACTGAGGCTGTCCAGAGCCAGGCCACAGTGGAGGATGAGGAGGCCACAGAGTCTGGCTCGGACAGCCAGGAGTGTGTTGAGCCATCCACCTCTGCCGGTCCCCCTCCCCGAAAAAAAAGAAAAAGCGCTTTGCTACAGTTCCTGGAGGCAGAGGCGGACAAGGAGGACCGCTTCAACCGCCAGCAGGCAGCCTCGGAGGAAGCCTCCGCCAAATTCCTCAAGCTCTTCGAGGAACTTGTTAGGAAGGAATAGTTTCTTTTTTTCTTTTTCTTTTTTCTGTACTTTGGATGTGTTAATTTATTCTTTATTTATATATTTATATACAACATTTAGTAAACATATTTAAGTTTGACCTTAACTGGTGGTGTGTTCATATTTCTGTTATTCAGCCAGCGTTCGTGGGTCTGGTGACCCCGAACACCCTGTATGTAATTTTCACAGAAAATTCAATTAAAATCCTTTATTTATCCAGGTGAAATCCCATTGAGATCATGAATCTCTTTTTCAAGGGAGACATGCAGAGCCAAGGCCATTGAGTGAGTTAGAGAAAATAAATTATCAATTTTCTTTAGAAAAATAATAAACGGGTCCCACAGACCCGAACACCATACAAGGGTTACATCAAGCCTTCTTTTCAATTAGACATACAGAAACACATACTGAAGATACAAGGAGATATTTATTTTATACAAAGCTGAATATACATTTTATGATTGTGACCTGACTGACCAAGGCATAACTGTCTATAGTCATACAGAAAGTCATGGCCACTGATTTCCGCTTTTTAAATCTGCACCTCAAATAATTCTGAGAGTAAACCAACTGTGTGTAAAGTATTCAAATGCAATATCAGGGATGTTTTATTATAAATAATATATACATTAACATTGAGGCAAGTTACTGCATGTAGCTCAAATCCTACATAAGTAAAATTGCTAACACATGCAGGGCTCGACATTAACGACTGCCCGATGGCCCGGGGCCATCTAGTATTTAGCTCGGGCAATGAAGCCTCACCTGCTGGTTGCCCGATCGGGCAATCTATTATGCCAGTATCATGCAGCTCGTGGATCCAGTAATGAGTGACCCGACAGTAAAACTAAACATATCTATAACTAGTTTAGGTATGTTCATGTTCATGCAGAGCTGCGTGTCGACTCGTCAGCAGCAGCTGATCTCTCTCTCCCGTCAGATTAGACTTCACTCGCGTTTATGTCCATATCGATCAGATCCAGCTAGTTCTAGCTAATGATATGACTACCTGCTTATTAAAAGACACCTAAACAATAAGTGTCGCTATGCAACCGGGTGAGGCCACAAAGTATAGCGCAGCATTATGCATTTGTTTACATGCCCACCGGAACCCCGAGGCATTACCAACAGATCAACGCACAATCAACCCATACAGCACATCTCTTTCTCCACATTACGTGTTTGACATTAGAATTGACTATTATTGTCTGTCACATACTCTTCTTGTCTGTCACATAAGTGGCGCAACTGAAGCGGTATTGCGCTAAAGGGAAATTATTTTGACCGAAGAGATTTAGATTTGCCGGATGCGCTCGGCTCCTCTCGACTGCTGCTCGGGTCTGCTCGGTCAGCTTCCGGATGAGGAAGCATTCATTCGACCAACTTACAGTAGATAACATTACAAACATTTTTAACAGGGGTCATAATAGTGGAAATATTTTTTTTTCTTTGGCAGTTATAACTGAATGTAATGTTTTCTACTTTTTTACATCTGGGAAGGCATTTGCCTTCATCAGATGGAAAGTGTCTTGACCAACAACTTAAGTATTTCTTATAGCTATGCAGGGCATGCAAGCGAGCAAACAAGAGCAAACAAACAATTGAAATTAAGAATAAAATTGAAATTGTACAATATAATATTGTGGTGGTTCATCTTATAATTCAGTCTAGAGAATGCACCAGACAGCATCTACAGTAAGACCTGGAAAAATCTAAAATTTTTAGGGGGAGGCCCCCCAAACCCTTCGTGCCATTTCGTCCGTGCGCATTTTTCAGGGCAATCTCTATTGGGCTCAGGGCCATCTGTAAATTAATCCTTAATGTCATGCACTGACATGTCTCTTCTTTCTTTTCAAGTTCAGTCAAAGCATAACAATATTTTATCCCTGAACATGACTCAATTTCAACACTAAACGTAACACTTTCAAGAGATTGTGTGATGGCCTATTTCACATACAATTTGTAATAAAGATATGGGTCTGTAAAGTCCTTTTCTCTAAATAAACTTGAGCAAGGTGAAATTGGAAATAAGGCATATAAATGGACGAACAAAAGAACTGAGTAATGCATCTGGCCAGTAAATGCATTTTTCATCGGTGAAGAAAACAAACGGGTAACAAAAAAACTGGCCATAAATAAAAATCCTCTCAACAATAATCGTGGTCGTTCAGCTGGACCGAGTTGTGGTCAGGAGCCGAGATTTGGTCTGCCAGTCTGTCTCTCCGGCCCCGTCCACCTCGCTCCCCCCTCACGCTGCTGCTGCTGCTGCTGCTCCTCATCCTCCTCCTCCTCCTCCTCCTCCTCCTCCTCCTCCTCCTCCTCCTCCTCCTCCTCCTCCTCCTCCAACAGTTCAGTCATGTCTGCAGTAATGCTGAGATTGTGCAGTACACAGCAGGGAGTTACCACAGCAGGGAGAAACGTGTGGTTCACCTCCAAGGCATTCGACAGGAGATACCTCCATCGCCCCTTCAGTATCCCAAAAGCGCCCTCAATGATGCTGCGCGCTTTGGCATGGCAGCCGTTGAAGCGGCTCTGTACCCTCCCCTGTAGTGGCTGCCGATACGGGGTTACGACCGTTATGGGGTGTACAATGCATGGATAGCCACCATCTCCCACAATAAAGTACCCTGGTGGAGGGTACAGAGCCTCTTTGTATAAGGTACTGTTTTTTAGGACACGGGTGTCGTGCACTGAGCCCGGAAATCCTACGAATGTTTGTAGGAATTTACCCTTCCCATCGCATACAGCCTAGGAAAGAGCTTCCGATTTATGTAGTCCTGGCCACTGGGTCCGGGTGGGGTCTTTATTCTAATGTTGCACCCATCAATGGCAGCCACACATGAACTAAATGCCGGGCTATCGGCCAACTGCTGGAAGCCCTGCCCGAAGAATAAAATGTACAGGTCAATACCTTTATCCATCAAACTAAACTGCACATACATATTCTGTCATAACAAATTAATCCATTGTTGTATTCCAATGAAAAAAGCCAGCTATTTTACAACTATTTAAAACAATTGT
The DNA here is from genome assembly GCF_949606895.1 of Notothenia rossii. Lineage (NCBI taxonomy): Eukaryota > Metazoa > Chordata > Actinopteri > Perciformes > Nototheniidae > Notothenia > Notothenia rossii. The sequence goes on from NC_136902.1 coordinate 53,889,125, forward strand.
AATCGAACACTCAAATACCTCAAGATGAAGCAGGATGGCTTTGCACATTCTCGCTTTCCAGCGCTGGGATCGGCGTCTCCTGATTCCTGTTGTTGGTCAGAAGTTTTTGCCACTGCCGTAAGGCACATGCTACAGCGGGTTTCATGACTCAATTTGTTTCATGTGGTCACTGAATATGTTTTTCATTGTTGAGATTTAAATCACAGGTGTGCCTGGACCTTATATAGCCTGTCAGGTCCCTCATGATTCGTTAATTATTTGGATTAGACATTCGTTGCAGGTGTTTTATGAAAAAGGTGTGAGTTGATGATTTATCATGTCATTTAGCCTACTAGTTTAAAAAGGTTAACATAGCCTATATCAGCCAACCCCAATTAGCGGCCCGCGGGCCAGATCCGGCCCGCGAGAGGCAAATGCATCGCCCGCGCTGATCTACTGGCATTCACTTGTTATAACATAAAAACATAAAATAAAATGTCTGCGGTTTCGCTTTATTTTGACCTCCGTCGACACTCGTAAACCTGACCCATGACCTTATCGCGTGCATATGCAAGACGCGATTGATTGACTTACTCGTCACCACCTGGAATAGCGGCAAACACATATAAACAATAGCTCGCCAGCTAGCCGCCTGTCATCCCAGCCCAGCGATTCACCAACATGACACTAACGGGCCGTGGATAACTCAAACCCAGGATGGAATTCGCTAAGAAGAGGAAGGTAGACCAGGAGAACCGTCAGTTCAAAACTGACTGGACTGAGAAGTATTGTTTTTTTTTGCCGGACCACGTCAATGCTAAACCGACTTGTTTGATTTGCATGCAGAATGTAGCTGTAATCAAATCAGACAACCTGAAGCGGCACTTCACCTCTATTCATGCTGCCAGTTTTAATGCTAACTATCCAGAGAAATCCGACCAGCGCACACAAAAGATAGCAGGTTTGCTTGCATCATACAAGCACTCTGTTTCCACAATGTCGAAAACAACATCGGCACAAGAGAGCGCATCAGCTGCCTCATTGCACGTCTCTTGGACGCTTGCTAGAGCCAAGAAGCCGTTTGCTGATGCTGAGTTTATTAAACGGTGTGCAATAGACATAGCTCATGAAGTTTTAAATTATGATGAAAAACAACAAAAAAAGGTTGTAGAGCTATTAAAGCAGGTGCCGCTGTCGGCTAACACGGCAACCAGAAGAGTAGAGGTTTTAGCGAAGGAGTGTTTTTCCAGTCTACTCACGGATTTGAAGAAAACAGAGGCTATATCCTTAGCCATAGACTCCTCCTATGACCGAACCGACATGGAACAGCTGTCTGTGTTCGTACGTCTGTGTTTGCTTACTCTGCCCGGGCACACGACCGGGGAAATAATTTTCCAAGAGCTGACACAGTTCTTCGAAAATAATGGTTTGAATGTGAGTCAAATCGTCTCTGTTGTAACTGACGGGGCTCCGTCGATGGTTGGAAAACACAAAGGCTTGGAAAGCAGGCTTTCCGCCGTTAACCCGGCGCTTCTGACATTTCACTGCATCATTCACAAATCAGTGTTGTGCGCAAAACTGTGTGGAAAAATGAAAGAAACGATGGATACTGTGTCGAGACTGGTTAACTTTGTGCGTGAGAGCTCTAGTCTGCAGCATCGCCTTTTTAGATCGTAGCTAGAGGAAATGTCATCTGAACACAAGGATCTCTTACTACACAACGATGTTCGCTGGCTGAGCAAGGGCCGTGTGTTGGAGAGGGTGTGCGACCTGCGTGATGAACTGGTGTCGTTCTTATCAAGCCTGCAGAGCCAAAAAGCCCATGAGTCTTTGAGCTTTTTAACTGACACCAAGGTGATAGCAGATGTTAATTTTTTGTGTGACATCATGTCTCATCTAAATCACCTTAACCTGCAGCTGCAAGGCAAGAACCACACTGTTGCTGAGATGTACGAGACGGTTGAAGCTTTTCGGTCAAAGCTGCACCTTTTGGAGAGAGATATTCATGGGAGGAAGCTGCACTTTCCACGTCTGCGTGAGCACTGCGAGAAGAATGAAATGCCGGAAGATCCAGTAATGAAGGATTTTGTGTCAAAACTGGCAGAAAACTTCAAGGAGCGATTTGAAAGCTCCCCTAAAATCTCAAGTGACATCCTCCTCTTCCTCAGACAGCCGTTCTCTGTGTCAGCAGACGGGCAGTGGACTGGAGAGGCCAAAAGGCTGGTGCCTTCCATAGAAGAGGGAGCTCTTCAGATGGAGGTCTTAGAGATGGGAAGCTCTGAGTTGCTGAAAGCTCAACAAAAGGATGCACCAGTGTGTGACTTTTGGATCAACGTGGTTCCCCAAGCTCGTTTCAAAAACACCAGAGCTATTGCTATGTTCCTACTCACAATGTTCCCCTCAACATACATCTGCGAATCAGGATTTTCTTCAATGAATGCTATCAAAAGCCAGGACAGGAACAGACTCTCCAGTGCACATCTTGGACAGTGCCTCAGGATTGCCACAACAGAATACAAGCCCAACATCCGACAGGTTGCCTCATCCCGCCGCTCTCACTTCTCTCACTGATTGGTGAGTGAACAACATCAATTTATTTTTGCAATTTGTCAATTCTATTGTGGTATAATAATTATTAAGACAAAAATAACCATTTTATAGTTATATTTTATATGTACATTCATTTCCTAAATAAAATGCTACGCAGCGTAATTAAAACAAATTATTAATATGATAGAGAAAAAACCTTGGATAATGCAGGGCTTTTAACAACAGCCCACAAACTGGTTAAATTGAATACAACATTAAAATAATATATTAAAAATAAAGTTAAAAAAAACCAATACTATTTGTTATTTACAGCCTGATATTATTTGGTAAACATATTTAAAAATGTTAAAACTAATAATGTGGTGTATTTTGGTACGACATTATAAAAGTAACTAACTGAAACTCTCTCTCTGTCTTCCTGTCTTTCCCAGTGTGTGTGTGTGTGTGTTACAGTGTTTGCTGAATTGGATGTGGACCTGTCTGACTATTTGATCAGAGTTCACTCTGTTGTTTTTATTTTTGTTGTATTGTTATGCCCCATCAGACCACAGCAAAATCATTTGTATTTGTTAAAGCATTTATTTATTATTATTGTTAATAAATGTTTGATTTCGGTCTAATTTTGTTTCAAGGATGCATTTTTCCTTTACTCTCAACACAGGGTTTGTTTAATTACTACTGCCACTACTACACAAATTATAATAGAGGTAACATCTGCACATAGTGTAAAACAACTTTTAGTGGCACATAACATTTTGGCCCTTAGCTTGTCATGCTTGAAAAAAATCGGCCCTTTGGTAAATATAATTGGGGAAGCCTGGCCTATAGTATAGTGTATAGACAGTCATTGGTTTTTTTTGTGTGTTTGTATGTGTGCATGTGTGAATATATGAAACGTGCATAAGCCTCATGTAGCCTATATGTCTCCCTTTATTTGTAGGGTACTTTTTATAATAATGTTTTAATGCTGCCCAATACAGAAGAGATGCTAGTATGTGTCGAAAATACTCATACATTCGTGTCATACTTGTTGCGAATGCAATTACAAGTAAATATGTGGGGGAACAATGTTCAGCTGATCTAACAGAGATTACAAAATACAGCGCTCTAACAAAACACTCACAGCTGATGCAGCTGTTGTCACGTCATAATTAACAGACATCGCTTAAATATGACCGCGCAGAGGAGAGGAGTTCTCATTTCTCTAACCGCCTGCTGCTTCCCCTCCTCTCTCCTCGGTTCTCCTCCTCGGCTCCTCGGCTCGCATCTCCTGTGGGCGGGACTAAATATCGAGGAAAGGAGTCGAGGAGGGGAGTCGAGGAGGGCAGTTGGAGAAATGAGAAAGGGCCCCTGTGTTTCATGTTGTGTCTCCTTCTCCATTTCCTGTTTCATTTTCCCTCTTGTTTCTCATTTCAGGCCCTGTTACTTCATCCCTTTGTGTGTTTTCCCGCCATCGTCAGCGTCTGCCCCACCCCTGATTGTTTCCACCTGTTCCCACTCACCTCATGTTTAAATAGTCCTGTCTCCCCCCTGTCCTGTGTCAGTTCATGTTTGTTCCCACGTGTGATCGTGCCAGGCCTCAGCAAAGAGAGGATCGTTTCCAGTCTTGTCAGGTTTTGTTAGTTAAAGTTTATTTTAGAGGGATTTTCTGTTCAATGACATTAAAAAGAAAATGTTTGTTACATTCAAGACTGTGTCCCTGGGTCGTACATTTGGGTTCTCCAGTTTGTGTCGAGGTCGTGACACCTTTTCAACTACAGTACTTCTCTAAAATGGCTTCATATTCTTTGTGTTTTGTTATCGCCACTGTTTTAAAAATGCAATCTCCATGTGTTTGGATATTAACATCGATTGTTTTGAAAATATTTATCCTTTAGCATAAGAAAATACATGGTCTTGATACCATTCAACAATTAAGAATACATTGTTAAAATGTATTGTTTGCTGTCTCCCTGCAGTTATTGGTGAGCTTTAAAATTGTGTCACGAATTTCTGGTAATCTGTAAATTACCAACATGACATGAAGTATACTATAATAAATAGTTTTACAATACTGATACTGTAACTTCAAATTATAGCATTAAAGTTTCCATTTTACAATTGAAACACTATTAAAATAAACAAAAATACAATACTTTTTAAATTGCAGTGTTTTATTTTATAGTTAAAATACTATTACCTTAAACAAAAATACAATGCTTGGAAATTACTGTTTTATTTTACAGCTATAACACTACTGCTGTAACACAAAATAAAGTAATTAAATATTACTGTTTCATTTGACAGTTAAAACACTACCGTAAACACAAATACAGTACTTGGAAGTTACTGTGTTTCATTTTACAGCTATAATACTACTACTGTAATACCAAATAAAGTAAATGCTATTTACTGTGTTTCATTTGACAGTTAAAACACTACCGTAAACACAAATACAGTACTTGGAAGTTACTGTGTTTCATTTTACAGCTATAATACTACTACTGTAATACCAAATAAAGTAAATGCTATTTTCTGTGTTTCATTTTACAGTTAAAACACTATTACCGTAAACACAAATACAGTACTTGGAAGTTACTGTGTTTTATTTTACACTGTTACTGTAAATAACAACGTGTAAATACTGTGATTACCTTTACAGTATTTAACTGGCAGCAATTGACAAGTTACTTACTGTTATTCATTTTACAGAATTTAACTGGCAGCAATTGACAAGTTATTTACCGTAATTCATTTTACAGTATTTAACTGGCAGCAATTGACAAGTTACTTACTGTAATTCATTTTACAGTATTTAACTGGCAGCAATTGACAAGTTACTTACTGTAAAATGAACTACAGTAAGTAACTTGTCAAGTGTTGCCAGTTAAATACTGTAAAACGATGATGTAGTTAATCCATAGGTTAATATCCAATGTGGCTGTGTCCCCTTTGAAATGTTCTGATAATCTATAAGCAATAAAACTGCAATTCCGTGATCTGCTGTCCGCTCTGTGCTCCGTGCGCTCTGGGTCCTGCAATTCCTGCTTCCTTACGGAAGTAAACAATAAGTAAAGTCTGCTGCGTAAAGTGCTTACGCCGGCTGGAATTCTTCATACTTTACGCAGGACCATTTCTCTGGAACCCATTGCTCGATCTGGGTGATTTACACCTTTTTCTTAACCATTACATCCAATAGAATCGATGAGCAGTTCCCAAATCCACGTAAACATTACCATTGCGGACGTAATAGAGAAGCAAACGAAGCACATCTGAAAGTACAAGCCTGGACGGCAAAACTTTATACCCAGCATATTGTCATAAATATGATGGTGGATTATCAGTAAAATTTCTACGTGACACAAAGACATTGGATTAACCTTGAGCGGCGTTTTTATTCCGGTGAACACAACTTTTGATCACAAATCAAAAAAGGTAAGACGTGATTATTGTAATATTTTTGAAACCGGATGTTGTTTACTTTCTCTTTTCTGGCTGATAGCTCCGCAATTCGGGGTCCTACAGTGATGACATTACATGTGTGGAATCTGTGGAGTCTCAGCTTTAATCGGATATCTTGTTTGTGCAGTGACGATAAGTAATAAGGGCATTGCTACCGTGAATGCTGTGCAAAAGTCCGTTAGCATTAGTTAGCATTTTTTCGCTCCATGCTAATTCAAAGTCTTGGTATTACTCTTGTGTTTCTTTTAGCTAAATTTTTTTTTCATATTGTTTGTTAGCTGAGTTTCTTATCGTTAAAAGGGTATGGAACATTAATAGTTTCATAAATGTTAAGAAGCCCTGAGACATAGACTCGTAAAAAAACGGTGGGGGGGGGGTCCACTGGGGGGACCCTCGGGCTTAAGAGGTTAAAGCTTTTCTTCAAACTTCAACAGAAACAGAAGGTTAGTCTCTGGTCAGCCCTGCTGATACAGCTGAACACACTATGGATTAACAGATCACATCTTAATAATATTAATAATAATAAATGGTATGTTTATAGCGCTTTTCTTGAACCCAAAGACGCTTAAATCTCTTCAGTCTAACGCTGAGTGGACTGACAAGGCCCACAGAGAAACAGACGTAATATCTGGAGCCAAATTGCAGCGTAGTGGTTAAATAATGATCGAGGGTAACTCCGGCTTTCTTGACTAGAAATCAAATCCTAAATCCAAGTTCCATTAGTATTCCCTCCTGCCGTGCAACGATGTGGGGACATCGACTTTGGAGTCAAAACCAAACCATTTCAAGTGTGAACGATACTCCCCTCTTGTTAGCTCTAATGAATGATGTATAGGATTACACAAGGATGAAGTAAGAGAGCAGAAAACAAGACAAAGCTAGAATGGATGAAAAGGAGGAAAGAGGGTTGAATGAATAAGAGGAAAGATGAGGCAAGATGAGAATGGGAGAGAAGTTAAGGGTGATTACAAACAGAAGAACTACAGAACACAGACTACACACATTATTACACATTATTATTGCTCTAAATCAGCCTACTATCACCTAAAGAACATATCTAGGATTAAAAGACTAATGTCACAGCAGGATTTGGAAAAACTTGTCCAAGCTTTTACCTTCAGTAGACTGGACTGCTGTAATGGTGTCTTTACAGGTCTCACTAAAAAATCTATTAGAAAGCTGCAGCTGATTCAGAACGCCGCTGCTCGAGTCCTCACTAACACTAAGAAAGTGGATCCCATCACTCCTGTTCTGAAGTCTTTACACTGGCTTCCTGTGTGTCAAAGAATAGATTTCAAAATACTGCTGCTGGTTTATAAATTTTTGAATGGTTTAGGCCCAAAATATATTTCTGACCTCCTGCTAAATTATGAACCATCCAGATCTCTCAGGTCTTCAGGGACTGGTCAGCTTTCTGTCCCAGGAGTCAGAACTAAACATGGAAAAGCAGCGTTGACGCTTGGCGGTGGGCGTATCTGAAGCTTGGGGATTTTTTGCGAGCAACACGATCAACAACCAATCACATGAATCAACATACAAAACAATAGCAATGTTAAAACAAAGTAAACTGGATATAAAGTCCCCAAACAGGCGAAAACCTACCAGTTTCACCCACTGCCTCTGCCACCTCCCTCCATGCCTGGCTCCTCCGGATTGTATCCCGGTAGATGAACAGAGACTGATCATACAGCACCGGGTGATTCACTACCGCTATAATGAATTTTTCCTCCATTTTTTGGAATATGAGGAAAAGAACTGCGTAGTCTCTCTCAGCATACACGCGGTTTGATTGGCTAGCGCTTGTACTGGCATATTTGAATGAACGGGATTTCATTGGCTGACGCTTCTGCCGAGGCGCCAAAAGTTGAACATTGCTGAACTTTTGAAGTGAGCAACGCTAGCAGCACGTCGCGTCGCTTCCCAAAATGCAGTTCGGCAAAAAGTGACATCTCCATCATCATTCAAAGTGAATGGTGAAGCGTCAACGCACGCCGCTGTGTGGACAGGCCGTTATGCTCCGAATATCTGGAACAAACTCCCAGTCCGCTGCAACTCTTTTTGCCGCTGCTTTTAATTGAGCTATTCATATTAGGGATGTCCCGATCACCTTTTTTTGCTCCCGATCCGATTCCGATCATTTGATTTTGACAATCTGCCAATACCAATTTTTCCCGATCCAATCTTTATGCAATGCATTAAGAGAAAAAAAAGGTAACAGATAACGGCCGGTCATCCAACGCGATGAATTCAGCTATCTTGGCTGTTATTTGTTTGGCCTTTCACTGTTCTGGGGCAGTTTATCTTTCCTTTTAAAAGTCTGTGAAAGTGTCTGTTGTTTCAGTGCCGTTACCTGAGTGGCCGCTGTGTACTCGTCGTGTTGTTGTTGGTGTTTGTTTCTCAGGTGGCGTCAGGGCTGACAGTAACGGTTGCCAGGTTGCCATTGGCAACCATTCAGAAAAAATGTCAAACACTTCTGGGCCTTTGGTTGCCATCAGTGGCAAACAGTTTTTAACATAAAGAAATAAGGACAGCAAACAGCAAAATGTGCACCCCACAATAAATAATGTTAATTATTTGTTGTATTAAGAGTGATATTTAATTATTGTTGTGACCAGTCAGAACCTGATACTTAAGTTGCACGTGCATTGGTGTGATTACGAGCCAGAAAGCAATGCACGTTTACTCGCGTGCGCGGTGCGCCGTGTGTTTGTTTCACAACAAATGGTGAAGCAAATTAAGTTGTTTGACTGTGGGTTAAAAAGTTCCCGTCAATATCTCAAACGAATGTTCAAAGTGATTCAACTGATAAAGCACAAGAGAAACCCAAAAGCAAAGAGAAATGTTGTCCATTCACTTCCGGTAAAAGTTCCATCAAAATAAGAGTCCCGATCTTATTACTACCAAAATAAAAGTGCTATATATATATATATAATCACTTCTATAAAAAGGTAACACATTTGAAATATTGTTAGACATATTAAAGGTAATTTACAGCATTCATAATTAATATCTAATTCTTAACTGTGAATGGTTTTCATTTATTTAACATTAGAAATGTATTAGTCTGGTCAATCCAAGACTTCAATGCTGAAGGGCCAGTGGATCTATGGTGGGGGTCAGCACAAAGGTCAAGAAAACCCACATTTGAAAGCAAGACAACGGATGACCAAGAAACTAGTGACTTGCTCAATTCATTTGTGAGGGATCTGTGAAGAACATGACAGCAGCTGCACTACCGGTATTTTGTATACCAGCAATTGAGGGTGGACAAGTTTACTACCACTTAAGTTTCAAATAAGTGTGTTAATTACTTATTGTAAAGCATTTGAACATTCTTTTGTGTCACATGTTCATTATTAAGTTGATGTATAACTGTATAGTATCTTAATTATTTAAAATATAAGGTGACTAAAAATGGCAACCGTATTTTCAGTTTTTTGGCAACCAAAAGCTGATGCCTGTTTGCCAGCCTGGCAACCACTTTTAAAAGTTAGCTTTGAGCCCTTTGGCGTATTAGATTGGTCGTGTTGAACGTAGCTCTGTTCTTTCCACCACGCGGAACCTCCGCCTTGCAAACAAATTTCAGAATTGGGTGCACTACAAAGTAATTTCAAAGAGTAATTTCATCCATTATGCAAAGGGTAGTGTGATAAGTGAGGGTCTAAGGTTGTAACACAGTGACTTTGTGACTAGCAGCAGTAGACCAGTAGTCAAGGGATTTTCTCAAATGTGAATGTGTAAAAATGTAAAATGTTTTGGGATACATTTGTTTGCCATCAGTGTGACTCACGTGGTCTGGTCGTTGTTGAACTCCAGCTCCCCTCTGGCCTCCTCGTAGTCCTCCCCCTCCTTGGCGGTCCCTGACTCGGTGCTGTAGGGCAGGATGACGGTGCCGCGGGCCCCTGAGTTGCGCACCACCGTCACCTCCATGGTGCCCACGCTCTCGCTCACCCGCACCATTCGCTCGCTAAATGTGAAGATGCCGGCGTGGTCGTCGTCCAGGATGGTCACCGTGGCAACCAGGGGCTCAAGCAATCGACCTTTGGGGGCGGCTCCCACCTCGTCGCTCTCGAACATGCCTTCTGCGTCGCCAACTCGCAGATTCAGCAGGCGCACAAAGAAGTGCTCGTCCTCTTCGAATATGTCGTCATCGATTATACCAACCTGAGACATAGAGGGTCGTTAGGTTTGGATTAGATGGTGAACACTGTACTCAACACACGCTGTACCTTAAACGTTCTATCATTTAAGAAATAAAGCAGGATGGGTCGCGGATGCATAGTGGAGGGCAGGCTGTATGTTGTGACCCCTATATCATGACACAACATACACACAACATTTTTTATGCAGACAGATCACATAGACCACACTGACTGTATCTTTTTAACTAAATAATATTTTTAAGAATCAGTACAATATTACAAAATATAATTTCCAAATACTTAAGTGTAACATGATTTCTTGAACCCCTGGTGAAAAATCGACTCTTTTTTCTGTGAATATACAGCACAATAGAGAAGGTGTGGTTAAATAATGAAGGACTTTTGTAGTCACTTCAACTCAATTAGACTTTTAACCGATGGTACATTTTACAAAGCAGCATGTAACGAGCACAGTTTATATGGATACTTGCAATTTAATATGAATTTTTAGATAGCAGGCATGCACTATTTATACACAACTCATTATGCAGAATCCTTTTAGTCAAGACACAGAGCTCTAGAGGGGAATTGTATTTTACAGGAGCTAATCATGCTTAATTCTAAATATTTAAAGTAACTGAAATGAATCCTGGTCTGGGTGTTTGTGCTGTTTTATTGAGAAGAGGCAGGGCTAAGATATTCTCCCACAGCACATAAACAGAGGCTCCAGTTACAACTCTCATAAACTGAGAGATTATTATCTGATTGTGCCATCGCGCAATAACTGGAGGTGGGCGGGATCAAATCAGATTACGTTGGCATCGTAATCCAATGATCCAGACCACATCTTTCCATTCAGATTGAAAACATACTCTGGATGTGGTCTGTCAAGATGAAACATGATGAGATGAAGAAGGTGAAAATCTGATTCCTTTTTTGGAGATATTATCAATTCCTGGTTAATGTCTTAAAGGTGCCCTCGAGCCAGTGTCTACACTACTCTAACGCCAACTTTACTCCCAGAAGCTCCCTGTTTCCAACATCATAATTGCGCTCAGCAGGAGAGTGGCGGCGTGAAAAGAAGGCGCAAGGATGGAAGATGTTATTAGAACCAGCTGTTTGCGACAAGACAGCTCCCACCCCAGTGTCTGACGCATCAACCTCCACAACAAACTGCTTCTCAGGGTCTGGCTGGATGAGGATGGGAGCAGAGGCGAACAGGGACTTGAGTTTGCGAAAAGCCTCATTTGCCTCAGGGGTCCAGAAGAACTTAATGTTGAGAGAGGTGAGTCTTGAGAGAGGTGCAGCAACCTTATTGAAGTTCCTGATGAAGCGGCGATAAAAGTTGGCGAAGCCCAGAAACCTCTGAAGCTCCCTCCTCGTAGTAGGGGTCGGCCACTCCACCACAGCCTCGATCCTTCCAGGATCTGCCTCCGCTCTGCCTTGCCTGATGATATAGCCCAGGAAGCTGATCCGGTTCTGGTGGAACTCACACTTCTCAGCCTTGACATAGAGCTTGTTCTCCAGCAGTCTCTGAAGCAGGACATGGTTCTCGTGTTCCTCCTGGTTCTTGGAGAAAATCAGGATGTCGTCTATGTACACAAAGACAAAGCGGTTAAGGAAATCACGCACACGTTCCTTTCTTAAGAGACACTTCTGGTGGCCAACTGTCAAGAAGGACACTCAGGAGTTTGTTTCTTCCTGTCCCAAATGTGCTAGGAGTAAGTCCTCCCACTAAACACCTGCAGGATTGCTCCAGCCTCTACCCATCCCTAGTCGTCCCTGGTCACACATCGCCTTGGACTTTGTTACTGGCCTGCCTCCCTCCCAGGGTAACACCACAATTCTCACCATTGTTGACAGGTTCTCTAAGTCTGCCCACTTTGTAGCTCTTCCTAAGCTCCCTTCAGCCCTGGAGACCTCCCAACTCCTCTCTGTACACGTTTTCCGGCTAAATGGAATCCCTTCTGACATAGTCTCTGACCGCGGTCCTCAATTCGCCTCTCGAGTGTGGAAGGAGTTCTGTCAATCCCTGGGAGCTTCTGTCAGTTTAACATCCGGATATCATCCCCAGTCAAACGGTCAAACTGAGCGAATCAGCCCTCCGCTGCATCGTTGACCGTAACCCCTCTACCTGGAGCTCCCATCTTCCCTGGGTTGAGTACTCTCATAATGCCCTAACCTGTTCTGCTACTGGTCTCTCCCCGTATGAGGCCTCTTTAGGGTACCAGCCGCCCCTGTTCCCTCAAGAGGAAAGAGAACTAGCAGTCCCCTCGGTCCAGCAGCATGTTCGTCGTTGTCAGAAGATCTGGAGAGACACTCGCTCTGCTCTCCTCCTGACTTCAGCTCGGAATAAACGGTCAGCCAACCGCCACAGACAAGCTGCCCCTCCTTACGTCCCAGGTCAGTCTGTCTGGTTATCTTCCAGGAACATTCCTCTCCTCTCTGAATCTAAGAAGTTGTCCCCACGCTTTATTGGTCCCTTCTCCATTCAAAGGATTATTAACCCCTCTGCAGTCCGGCTGAAGCTTCCCAGAACATTGAGAATCCATCCCTCCTTTCATGTCTCCCAGCTTAAAGCCTGTTCACACCAGTGACCTGAGCCCTCCAACCGTTCCCCCTCCTCCCCCCCGTATCATTGATGACCATCCTGCCTACACGGTGCACCGTCTCATGGATGTCAGGCGTCGGGGCAGGGCTTGGTGGACTGGGAGGGTTACGGCCTCGAGGAGCAATGCTGGGTCCCTCTCTCCCGAGTCCTAGACCCTGTGATGATAAGGACCTTTCACAGGGCTCTTCCAGACAAGCCTGGTGGTCGCCAGGAGGCTCGCCAGGAGGGTACTGTGAGGATCTGCAGTACTTCCTCCTTCTTTTCCCCCTTCTGTGTTTGTTTTGTCTGTTTGTCTGTGTGACTGTCTTCCTGGCTGGGCGTGGCTGTCCTACTTTCGATTCCCACCAACTCACCTCCTCAGCTGCTGCTCATCTCACTGATTGCCACTACTCACCTGCACCTGCTTAAAACCCTGGTTCCCATCCTCAGACTTCGCCAGTTCTTCATTTATTCTTCAGTGGTAAACTATCATCCAGGCCTACTAGTGTTTTTCCTAGCGACTTTTTGATGCTCCTTGTGAAAGGAAATTATTTCCTAATCCTGCTTGTTTTTCCTGTTCCAGATCCACATACTCCAGCCGCTCTGCCTGCCACGTCCAGCCCTCCCTCCTGGTCAGCCCAGCTCCATGTCTCCCCTCTATGTGCTCATCGTCAACTCCTTGCCAGTGTCATGGACAAAATGAAGCCTTTTTTTGACACTTCAACACTGTCTCAGTTTTAGTGCTTGCATAGCGGGTTCACATCTCCAGTCACTTCTCGGGAAGCCTAACCACTCCAATGTCAGCAGATGGCCTTACATGTATCTCATAGCAGGAGAATGTCTGCATTCACACAGGAAATACTCATAGACAGTATACTCCGGGTGATTTACCGTACGGTCAGTCGCAAAACTTAATTACATTATAGTTGGCGTTCCTAGCGTGTATGCTACCGAGCTAAACAAGAAGGCTACCAAGAGCTAGACATGCTAGGGAAAACATTGTTTTTATGCCAGCTACAATGAATGACCGAACGTAGCAGACTACCCGTATAAGATTGCAATTGTAAACATGTTCTTGCTAGCCTAATATGAACCACTAGCTGTTGTAGTAGGTTGGCATATTACACTGAACAACTAGCAAACGCATACATGCCAACCTTTCCAAATCCAAAAGAGGTAGGTTTGCGTGTGGCAAATGTGCACGCCCAAACTAGGTAATCAGAATAAATGGAACCCCAGTAATTACATGTATAATAATAATAATAATAATAATAATAACATATATTTTATGCATTTTTCTGAAAAAGTGGTAGTTTGGTAAACAGTGGCATCAACGACATGTTTGGTCTGTAAAATGTCCAAAAGTAAAAGAAAGGGAGATAAATATCCCAAAGTCTCCACATTTTATTATATTTTGTGTGTTTCTGGTCCTCTTTCAGTTGAGACAGTGTAGATGAAGGATGTGTAAGGATGTAGGAAAGCCAGAACTCTTGTGTGAACATTGGATAAAGCCAGGTTCATATTCTTGTTTCATGTTGTTGACATATTAGAGTCAAAGGTTTGCACACAGCAAAATATCTTTGTGTTGCGCCATAAATCAGAAAATACTGCATTAAAAAAGTCATTTCCTGCATGTTTTTGCAGTATGATATAAATAATGTACAACCTTTCAGATGGCTGTAGTTCACTAAACAGAGACATTAACGACATGTTTGGTGTTGAAAATGTCAGAAAAAGTAAAAGAATGGGAGATAAATATTCAAAAATCTCAAAATGGTATTATATTTTGTGTGTGTTTGTGGTCCTCTTTCAGTTGCGACATAATAGGATGCTTCCGGAAAAGACCAAACACTGGATGTCTTTCAGTCGCCAACATGTGTTTTCGAGACACTGATATTAATGGGGAAACCCTGCAGGACTCAAATGCCTCGTATCTGTTCCCCTAAACTCATTTGGGAGTGATGACTGGGGGACTGCGGCAGGCTGGCTTGACTGTGTTTTCCGAAGTGGAGTCTGGCTTGACCGCAGCCCCGGGGGTAACGCTGCCCTTCCTCTGCACGCTGTTTAACTTTCAGAAACACAGAGGACTGTTTGTATGATGGGATCACAGGCACGCTGCAATCGGTTTCTTCTAAATGTCGAGTCCAGTGTCTATGGAGTGTCATTTTTATTTTTTATAATTTGGGAAGAATGAAATTCGGTAGGAAAAGCCAGCTAAATCGGTAGGCGGTAGAAACATGTCAAAAGCGGTAGACTAACGCCCAGATCGGTAGGGTTGGCAGGTATGCAAATGTAGGTTAGCATATTAATCTAGCTGGCAAGCTAACGAATCTAAAACAACTAAGTTTCTCTAATATTTTGTGATTTGCATTTGATTTCGTCCAGCCAGATCAGAAAACTCCTGCGTATCCGGCAGACAACACATGACGGGATGACCACTCCGATGCCTCGTCCTAAAAAGCCCCTGCACCAGCTTACAAAGCTGTGATAGGCAAGATGCTGAAAACACCTATAAGGGGAGAAATGGATGATATACAGTGTATATACTGTATGTATATTTACACATGTTCATTTTGTACATTTCTAAAAATAAATGTTGATGGAAATACTTAGTAGCCTTTCTTCCCTGAATTATTTGCTCCTGTGCATGCGCACCTCCGCCAAAAAAAGAGCACCGGGTCATTTGAAAAAAGGCACATTTGCGTACAAACATTGAGGGAGAGAGAGAGAGAGAGAGAGAGAGAGAGAGAGAGAGAGAGAGAGAGAGAGAGAGAGAAATATATGCGAGTTGAATATGAACTCAGGGCTGGTGTTCCGGATTAACTGGTTCCCTCGTTAACTCGTTTCCCAATCAACTGGGGTGATTTTCGATCGCTTCTTCTGTCGTTTACATACATCTTTTGGTATATTTGGCTTGGTAGGAAGACTTTGATGCACATTCAGTACCAGTGTGTGAGGTTGTGGTTAAGATGGAGATATCCGGACGCGAACAGAGGGGACTACAAAAAGAAAAACGAGTTGACTGGGGATGTCTGTTCAAAACATTGCGAGCTCCAATAAATCATTTAAACCAGCTATTGTTGCCAGACTTATTACTGAATATCGTTCTTAATGTGATACCAAGTCCATCTGAGACCTGTGTACACCTTCAGACAGCCTCCAAGTGAAGCAAACGTTGGTTACTCACAGTTTGAAAGCAGCATAGAGAAGTCTTCAGCTGTGGTAATCCGCTCGAATAAATCCTTAAAACCAGCTACTGTCGCCCGATTTATCACTGAATATCATTCCTAATGTGATACTAAGTCCATCTGAGACCTGTGTACACCTTCAGACAGCCTCCAAGTGAAGCGTACGTTGTTTACTCAGAGTTTGAAAGCAGCGTGGAAGTCTTCAGCTGTGAACTGTAAACTGTGATCCTCTCAGGTAAGGATCCGCCCAGGTTAAACTGTGTTACGACTTCTGTGGCTATCGACCAGCGATCATGTTTAATATGAAAGACTACACACACATTTATCCCTTATAAAAACAGTATTCTGCAGCACTCATCCAGATAAGATGTGACTGTTAACTCGTTTTACAAAGATAGCAGCAGAAATGTCATTGCTGCATGTGCAGGGATACTTAGACTTTAAAATGCTGATGGGTCATTAATGTTGGTCTCGGCAAACAATATTAGGAATCCTCTATTCAAACATAATATTCAGTGTCCATCGACATGAAAATAACAAAAACGTTCATGCTGGACTCAAACCCGAGTCCCAACAGCAAAGATCACTCGGGCCATGCGTGTTACTGGTGCGCCACAGATCTACAAAAAGTATTACGCCACCAGATTTTAATCTGTTGGATGAACCATGTTAAAAGTTCCAGAAAGATGCAACCCGACCATCATTTATAATGTGAGCGAATGTATCTACACTTATAAATTATATACATATTATAGTAGGCATTTGCTTAGAAATAGTATAGGCTACTGACTGAGGTCTGTATCAAGCCTCATTAAGACCCACCGAGATCAGATATCCTAGTTTATCAGCCTGCGAGCCCACATTATTTTGTGATAGCTGTTAATTGTACATATGAATGTGTTCCAGTGCACACATAAAGTTCCAATATGCAAATCAGGCCATGTGTGTCGTTACATTTGCCATGCAACATTATGCTATAATATAATATTTAGCCTCACAATATAGACATTTTTAAACACTAACTTTTTAAATAGGCCCCCCATTTCCTGTTACTATGTCTGCTAATGCAGTAGCTGATAGGATGTAAACCTGGACCAAAGCTGTTGCGCTAGAAACAGAATGCAATTAAAAAAAGGTTTATATTCTAGCAATACTGGCTGTCTTTTCTGTCTTGCGACAGACTCACCAAAATAAAATACTTTACAGCATAGGCATCACGTCCCCTATGGTGTGCTAAGGGCTAATTTTACATCTTGCAACTATAATAACAGTGGCCAAATTCTTGTTCTAATATGCAATGCAAGCTTTGCTTCTGTATAGTAGATAGACTTACTCATTAGTGTGACAGAAGGAAAGACAACAACAATTATATTAATGATTCAGTATCAGCTTTATTTGGCATGTGTACACACACAAGGAATATAGCCTTTTTCTGTCCTGTTGGGATCCAAACCACACAGCGATGGATGTACAGAGAATACTGTTTTTATAAGGGATAAATGTGTGTGTAGTCTTTCATATTAAACATGATCGCTGGTAGATAGCCACAGAAGTCGTAACACAGTTTAACCTGGGCGGATCCCATTTTTCCCTGAGAGGATCACAGTTTACAGTTCACAGCTGAAGACTTCCACGCTGCTTTCAAACTCTGAGTAAACAACGTACGCTTCACTTGGAGGCTGTCTGAAGGTGTACACAGGTCTCAGATGGACTTAGTATCACATTAGGAACGATATTCAGTGATAAACCGGGCAACAATAGCTGGTTTTAAGGATTTATTCGAGCGGATTACCACAGCTGAAGACTTCTCCATGCTGCTTTCAAACTGTGAGTAAACAACGTGTGCTTCACTTGGAGGCTGCCTGAAGGTGTACACAGGTCTCAGATGGACTTGGTATCACATTAAGAACGGTATTCAGAAACAAGTCTGGCAACAATAGGTCAGACTGATTTGTAGATTTGATTTGTTTTTGATCTGTATTTTTGAAAATGATGTAACTTTTTTAGTTATTATCTTTTTTTAGCATATTGTTTAGAGAGGGAGGGTGCACCGGTACCGGCGCTGTTGTTATTAGAATCTGGTGCTAGCTGCGGATATAAGAAGAAGATGTGTCAACAATAATGTGGAGCGAAAGTCCTCTCCAGTCAGACTGAGAGGCTGACAACTACAGCTCAGTGAGGTAAATGACTCAGAGTGTTTAGATAGTTAACTTTAGTCTAAGTTCAAACGGTTTGGTCACAATTTATGTAAACACATATTTCCAAGGCTCTCCTTTATAATTATTGGGATAAACAGGTTTGAAATTATTTCAATGTATACTATAGGACAGTAACCAAAAATATCCTTTAAGACTGGAGAAAAAAATAAAATGCATAAATAAATAAATTTTAAGGTAAAATAACATATGAATAAAAAACACAAATAAAATAAGTTACATTCATTTGTTATTGGCTATGGTAGGTTATTGGTTATGTTCACATACTTATTTGATTACATCCACTTGTCTAAGATGACAACAGAGACGTTCGACCCAAAACTAGCTGTTGACTTGTGGATGCAAGCAGCTAATCGCAGACTCAACCAGAGAGAAAGTAGTAGGCCCATAGACATTACTAAAATTCTAATAGTTGTTAAACTACTGACAAGTTTTCTGAAACCGAGCTTATGAACAATAGAGTAAAGGTTGCTGGTTAAGCCAGGATCAATATATTTGTTGAAGTTTGTATTGTGTGCATAATAAATGTGCTAAATGAATTGATTGCAATTTTTTTACGAAGTATAATGTTGCAATCTCTTTAAGATCAGTAATTGCAGTTCGAAGATAGATGTAGTTTTCCAGGGGCCTCTCCTTCACAGGCCCACACAATACATCATGAGACTTCCAAATCCTAACAGACAGAGATCAGTATCACTTTGTGTTGCAAGCCAAATCCATGTAAAGGTTCTACTGCCCAATTTAAATACCATAAAGAAAGTATTGAACCCAGCTCAAGCTAAATGTCAAATGTCTTTAATGTAAAGTGTTTTGATTTCTTAAAAAAATTCCACTCTGGCTTCCTTCGAGCTCAGTCTAAGCTACAAATTGTTTCTCATAACATTCCCACTGCTGTCCCAAATGTTTTAAACCTTGGGCAGGCAAGCTACACACACACACACACACACACACACACACACACACACACACACACACACACACACACACACACACACACACACACACACACACACACACACACACACACACACACACACACACACACACACACACACACACACACACACACACACACACACACACACACACACACACACACACACACACACACACACACACACACACACACACACACACACACACACACACACACACACACACACACTGGATGAGTATTCACCTTATCCACATTGTAAATTGTTGCCTTCTTTAAAGTTATTAGTCATTCAGGATTAATTATTAAATTAAATGTGGCACATAAGATAAAAATAAATAAAATAACTTTGAGTTGTTGATTTTGTTCACAACATTAGACCTGTCCTCTAATCTCTACTAGAATGAGATAAGTGTGCATGTTTGGGTGTTTTGACACTCCTGTAATGTACCTAGTTTTGTTATCCATTTCATTACAGAGCTTGGACAATGGTGTATTGATTAGATTCTGATGCATGCACGTCCGATTTTGACTGACTTTAGTTCTAATGTTAATTTGATTTCAACCCATAAGTAATTATTTAAATTAGCTCTAAATTTCACATGATGATGGATTAGTGTTCAACATTTTTCCCACTAATTTGTTTTACAATTAGCACAAAGGTAAAGAGAGACATTGATGACCTTGTGTCCGTTTTGTTAGTACGTGGTTCCATTTTGTCTATGGCCTTGGACGGCTTCACTAAAAGTCACCCAGTTCCACCCTGCTACAGCCCGGCTGAGTGCAGTCACAGAGATGCTATGGCTGCTCTATACGTGACATTAATGGTCTGATCCGAGAATGGACACACCTGCTTTGAAAAACTTGGAAGCCTCCCTGTCACACTAGCACCAACCCTTGGGTCAGCCAGATGAGACTAACGGCTTCACTTGGGGCATTTGGTTCAGATACATGACTCTAGTTACCACAGAGTGGGTTATTTTTTTAAGGCTATTCGTACTGCTATGCGGAGGATGCCTGTAAGTTGGCTAGCTGTTAAAAGCCCCTACTATTGTTAAAATAGGCCTAATGTCAGGGGCCTCTTAATGTCTAATTCTGCATGTATTCACATTATATGGACAATATTTCCACCTGGTAAAACTAAAGGCTGCACGAAACTCAGGCTACAATACAACCATTCTGTTCTGCTCTAACGATTCAATTGATAGATTCTACATCGGAACAATTAGCTTTTATTGTTTCCAATGATAACGTCACTTTAAGTGGAGGACTGCAAACCTGTTTTCAAATTTAAGGTTTTGAATTTGTTTGACATTTCTCAGTAATAATGACACCCTCAGACACCCACTATCATTCCTGCTATGCCTTCAGTAATAACACAGATGTTAAGGGGATTAAGCTTTTCCTCCCGGATCAGATATGCTTTGTTTTTCAACGAATGTATACATTTCCTGCATAATATATGTTTCTCACAATTGTTTTTTGTGAGCTGCACACAGGTGATACTGAGTCTTCTCGATTAATAGCTTATACACTATACCATGCTTAAATAGACTCCTAAATTATTATTTAATATGTGACATATGTAAGAAAAGGGAGGAAAGAGTCAATTGTATTGAGTAATTGATTTCATATTGGGTCATTTATTTCTCAAACCTATGTTTTATGGAAGAGACAATGTATTTCTGATAAAGTAATATTTTTTCAAAAGGTAAATGGTGAATTAATATAACATTTAGAATCATTGAGAAGGGGTTATATCCACAGGGACTAGCTCGCTTTTAAATTACAATAACATTTCTCTGCTATGGACTGATGAGTATATGATTCTTGCATGTTAAATGACTAACACAAACCTTACATTTATAATAATAATAATAAATGGGATTTATATAGCGCTTTTCTAGACCCAAAGACGCTTTACATTATGAGTCAGGTCGACAAACAAAACAAGAACAAAAACACAAACAAAAACAAAAAACAAAACAAAAACAGAAAAGCAGTCAGGAGGATGTTGGTTCAGAGGGGGGAGGGGCGGGTTTAAGGATAAGCAGAGTTGAAGAGGTGGGTTTTAAGACGGGACTGGAACAGGGTGAGGAAATCAGACTCACGTAGGTCTTGGGGGAGGGAGTTCCAGAGCTTCGGGGCTGCCACAGAGAAGGCTCTGTCCCTGAAGCTCCGGAGTTTGGCCTTGGGGATTGAGAGCAAACCGGCTGAGGTGGATCTGAGGGACTGGGGTGGTTGGTAGAGGATGAGGAGGTCAGTGAGGTAGGGGGGGGGCAGATGGTGGAGGGCTTTATAGGTGAGGACCAGGAGTTTGTAGTGAATGCGGTGTGAGACGGGAAGCCAGTGGAGTTCTTTGAGGACCGGGGTGATGTGATGCCATGATTTGGTGTGGGTGAGGAGTCTGGCGGCTGCGTTCTGGACACGCTGGAGTCTGTTGAGGGATGTTGTGCTGATGCCGAAGAGGAGTGAGTTGCAATAGTCAAGGCGGGAGGAGATGAAGGCGTGAATGAGTCGCTCAGCAGCGGGGCGGGTGAGAGAGGGACGGAGTTTGGCGATATTACATGTGCATGTGTCAGGAAGGCTCCCAAATAATTCTGAGGGGCCTATCCTATTTTTGTAATTAAATGATAATGTGCTAATCCATTACCTTGAGTTGTCTTCACTCAGAAAAACCTCCCTATCAGGTGTTGTGCCGATAACTAGGACAGCTCTCAGGCCAAGGGTCAGAGAGAGAGGGTCACACTCTCCGGCTGCAGAGAGCACCCCCAGCCACGGGCAAGGAGGCACAAGGTCATTTGAGATGAGAGGATGCTTCTCTTCTACTTTCTGATGAGATGGGATGCTTCACTTCACCATTCTTCTCGGTGGGCTCAAGCAGACAACCCTGCAGGACAAGCGAGGGCTTCAGAGGCTTCTACAGGGTGTCCGCGGGGTCTTAAAAAGTATTAAAAGTTGATAAATCAATTTAGCGAAAAATAAGGCTTTTAAGAAGTATTAAAAAGTATTAAACGGCATTTTCCAAGGTATTACATGTTGTAGCTTGTTTGCAATAAGTATATAAATTATATTCTAAAGATTGCCTGAATTTAATCATTGCGTAGGTGTGTAGTGTGATTCTGTGTAGTTTTATATTTTTTTCATCCCGTTGGATTTGACGTCATCTGAACAGGACATCGCACGCTCACTGATGACTGCTGCTTGATAGCGCGCGAAGCTCAGTTTACGCCGGTTACAACATGGGGAAATGCAAGTTTGTATCCAAATGGTTGGAGGATATGGAGTTCGAACCATGGCTGAGGCCCGTCTCTGGGAATAACTGTGAGGCCTACTGCTGCGTGTGTCGGAAGGCGATTAGTGTTGCCTCGATGGGGATCAAAGCTGTCCGGTCCCCCATGCTAAGTGCTAGCCACAAAGCCGCTGTGGGACGCAGACAGCAGGTCTCAATCGCGCATTTCTGCGCAACATCACCGCCCCCACTTGGCCCCTTAATTTAAAGAACAGCTTGTTAATAGCATCAACAAGGCTGGGCCGTTTATGCTGATGTTTGACGAGAGCCTTAATCAAGCCACCAAGAAAAAACAGATGGACGTCCACATTCGTTATTGGCAGTGCTTGAATTGGAATAAAAAAGGTGCCAGTTCTCTAAATCAGCAACAAGTATTTGGCACAAAGTCATAGTATATCCTATAATGCTGGTGGGTTTGTCTCTTTACTGTATATTTTAGAAAGGCTCACTGTACTTAAACAAAATGACTCAGGGTGCATCTGAGATTAGAGGGGGTGCAGTGGTAAAGTGCTATTTTTATAAGTGGGGAGTGGACCTGACACCCTCTAGTCTAGGGGGGTCCGGGGGCATGCTCCCCCGGGAACATTTTTTTTTAAGTATTGAAGTTAGATGCATCAATCTGGTGCACTTTGAGAGCAAAATGAAGAGATATATGGATACCTCTCAACATCCATAATGAAACAACTGTAAACAGATTTACTTTTTCTTTATGGATATAAAATAAAGTAAAGCTTGACTCCTACTGGCTGGTTAAATGACTCCTCGTCCCTGAGGCCACTACCAGTTTTTTGTGCCATTTTGCTGGATTTATTTGTCAATAGCGTTGCTGCACAAAGTGATAGCCCTCTAGTTTAAATCTACTACCCAAAAAGAAAGATATGGAGATGGGTTACTATTTAAAAAAAATTGCAAATCTATTTGGGAACAGTGGAGCCGGGCCTCAAATCCTATAGGGGGGTCTGGGGGCATGCTCCCCCGGTAAGATTTTTTTTTAAATGTTGGACTTAAATGCATCAATCTGGTGCATTTTGAGGGGGAAATAAAGAGACTACACCCATATGAAACAAAAATGTATACATTTAAATAATCATAAAATCATAAGTACATGGCCATAACCAATAACATACAATATCCAATATGAAAAAACATTGAAACTTGTTTATTTATTTGTTTTTGGTTCATTTATAGTTGTGAGTGTGTCTGGGCTCCTGAATCGGCCTCTCCTGTCTCCCTCCTCTCCCCCTGCTCCTCTTTGAGGCAACAGCAAAGACTAGTTTTAGCTCTCAACAAGTTTATCTTACCTTTTTTCACCTAGTTAACATTTTGTTTGTATTATTCATGCATATTTTACTAATCACTACCCCCTCAAATGGAAATATGTGTTTACATAAATGGTGACCGACCGAACCGTTTGAGACCCACTGAGATAACTTAAACTAAGTTAACTATCTAAAGACTCAGAGAGTAATTTACCTCACCAGAGCTGTAGTTATCAGCCTCTCAGTCTGACAGCAAAGGACTTTCCCTCCACCTTGTTGTTGAAACAGCTCCTTATATCCGTTAGCGCAGCGAGCTAGCACCAGATGCTAACAACAATACACGTAACCGGTGCGCGCGCTTTCTTGCTCGCTCGCGCCACACATACACCAACACACACCCTCCCGAGCTTGAATGACACACAGAGACCAATCGAGGGCATTAGTATGATCTGTATGAAAGTGGCAATGTCGGCAGGCCACGTCATGTAGACAGCCAGTCACCCTCTGTGAGGCAGTCAGACCCACATTTGCGCTGCGTTGCGTTTACAATATATACGTATATTGCCGGCGGCTGAGTACCGGCATTTTACTGAGTACCGGCAAGGTGCCGGTACTCAGTAAGAAGTGCCGGTACCACATGGGTAAAAATCAGAAGTGCCGGTACTGCGTACCGGTGAGTACCGGCCCAATTCAAGCACTGGTTATTGGGATGATGGCTGTGTCCGGGCCAGGTATCTTGGGTCGCAATTTTTGGGACACGGAAGAGCCGAGGACTTGTTGCATCACATTAAAGTAAGTGTATCTCTAGTCTACTTGCATTTCGTGTTTAGGGCCTGCCTGGGCTATAGCCACGGGTATTTTTTCTTCAATCCCAGGTCTTTTTTTATTTTCAAAACATATACAGGACTGTCTCAGAAAATTAGAATATTGTGATAAAGTTCTTTATTTTCTGTAATGCAATTTAAAAAAACAAAAATGTCATACATTCTGGATTCATTACAAATCAACTGAAATATTGCAAGCCTTTTATTATTTTAATATTGCTGATTATGGCATACAGCTTAAGAAAACTCAAAAATCATATCTCAAAAAATTAGAATAGTTCCTCAGACCAAGTAAAAAAAAAAGATTTATAACAGCAAAATACAATCAAACATTTGAAAATGTCCATTAATGCACTCAGTACTTGGTTGGGAATCCTTTTGCACGGATTACTGCATCAATGCGGCGTGGCATGGAGGCAATCAGCCTGTGGCATTGCTGAGGTGTTATGGATGCCCAGGATGCTTCAATAGCGACCTTTAGCTCATTAGCATTGTTGGGTCTGGTGTCTTTCAGCTTCTTCTTCACAATACCCCACATATTCTCTATGGGGTTCAGGTCAGGGGAATTTGCAGGCCAATCGAGGACAGTAATGCCATGGTCAGTACACCAGTTACTGGTGGTTTTGGCACTGTGGGCAGGTGCCAGATCATGCTGGAAAAAAAATTCCTCATCTCCATAGAGCTTTTCAGCAGACGGAAGCATGTAGTGCTCTAAAATCTCTTGGTACACAGCTGCATTTACTCTGGGCTTGATGAAACACAGTGGACCAACACCAGCAGCTGACATGGCTCCCCAAACCATCGCTGACTGTGGGAACTTCACACTGGATTTCAAGCAACTTGGATTTTGCTCCTCTCCAGCCTTTCTCCAGACTCTGGCGCCTTGACTTCCAAATGAAATACAAAACTTGCTTTCGTCTGAAAAGAGGACTTTGGACCACTGTGCAACTGTCCAGTGCTTCTTTTCCTTAGCCCAAGTCAGACGCCTCTTCCGTTGTCTTGAGTTCAGAAGTGGCTTGACCATGGGAATACGGCTATTGTAGCCCATTTCCCGGACACGTCTGTGAACAGTGACTTTTGATACCTGGACTCCAGCTTCAGTCCACTGTCTTTGAAGCTCCCCCAAATTCTGGAAGCGACTCTTCTTCACAATGCTGTTAAGGCTGCGGTCATCTCTCTTGGTTGTGCAGCGTTTCCTGCCACATTTCCCCCTTCCAACAGACTTTTTGTGGATGTGCTTTGAAACTGCACTCTGTGAACAGCTTGCTCTTTGAGAAATTTCTTTTTGTGTCTTACCCTCCTGATGGAGGGTGTCAATGACGGTCCTCTGGACAGCAGTCAGATCAGCAGTCTTCCCCATACTTGTGATTTAGTTTACTGAACCAAGCTGAGTGTTTTTCAAGGCTCAGGAAACCCTTGCAGGTGTTTCGAGTTAATTAGACGATTCAAGTGATTCGTTGAACACCCTACTAGTATACTTTTTCATGATATTCTAATATTTAGAGATAGGATATTTGAGTTTTCTTAAGCTGTATGCCATAATCAGCAATATTAAAATAATAAAAGGCTTGCAATATTTCAGTTGATTTGTAATGAATCCAGAATGTATGACATTTTTGTTTTTTTAATTGCATTACAGAAAATAAAGAACTTTATCACAATATTCTAATTTTCTGAGACAGTCCTGTATTATGAATATGAATTATGTGCTTTGTAAACGACTGAATCTTTTGTGGCACACATGGCTATTTTTGCTAGATTTGGCATCTTTTCAGACGCTCTTAGGCAATTAGCGAGTATTATTTAAGATGCGACTAGCGACACATTTTTACGACAAAAG
Source organism: Notothenia rossii (assembly GCF_949606895.1). Lineage (NCBI taxonomy): Eukaryota > Metazoa > Chordata > Actinopteri > Perciformes > Nototheniidae > Notothenia > Notothenia rossii. The sequence goes on from NC_136902.1 coordinate 53,915,380, forward strand.
TTATTACCGGGGGAAATGCGAGAAATATACATAAAGATCTATTATATGGTAATTTAGCATGCTGCTCAGAGTAATCTCAGTCAGCAGCAGCACCGTATAGATCAGGGGTGGGGAACCTCCGGCCCCCGGGCCGTATACGGCCCGCGAGACCATTTGGTACGGCCCTCGAAGTAATTTATAAACACACGTAAAAAAGAAAAAAATTAAAGAAATCTAGACCGCAAAAAAATTAAACAAGCGAGTGCCGGTTTTTCCTTGCCAAGGTCAGGGTCCTTGAACACAACACGAGCCTAACGTGTCATCAGATGGTATATGTCTCGTCTGACAGGGGTGCAGTTCTGACTGAGAGCACCAGAACGTCGCTTCGGCACTTCCGAAAAATTACAGTACCCATAAGGAGCCGTACACATGCCACAGTTTTTGCGTGGCTGTGTCTTTAGTTGAAAGCCCAGTGGCGATCTGTTCATCTGTCATACTGATCATACAGTCAATAACTTTGTTGTTATTAGCATCTGGTTAGCTAGCTATGCTAACGAATATAAGAAGCTTTTTCTACAACCAGTGAGGTAAAGACACAATTTTGTATGATCATTATAGTTATAAAAAAACAAGAGCATAAAGTAAACAGGTATAAAATACTATATAACAGTAAATACAAGTTGTTATTAATAAACAAGAATACAGTTTGAAAGGGGAGTGATTTGTAAAATATCCATAAAGAAAAATAAATCTGCTTACAGTTCTGTTTCATATGGATGTTGAGAGATGTATCCACAGATCTCCTAATGTTGCTCCCAAAGTGCACCAGATTGATGCTTACAACTTCAACATTTAAAAAAAAATCTTCCAGGGGGAGCATGGACCCCCATAGAAGAGGTTAGGTCCCCCCCCCCCACTTAAATCGTGTCCACATGGATAGGAAACTAAACACATTTGCACACATCTTGTGTCCAATATACTTTCTGTTTTGGTGGTCATGCCACACCGTGCACGTGCACGCATGCACGAGTCATGGTAAGATATCTGGATTAAGAGGTTGTTTTTTCTTTGCACGGCATGAAAGAAAGGAGAAATTAATGGGCTGTGATTTTAGTATTTTTAAGCAGAGGTCAATAATTTGTACGGCCCTCGGAGGATGTTGAAAAAATTGAAATGGCCCTTGCGAGGAAAAAGGTTCCCCACCCCTGGTATAGATAGAATAGGTAGATTATATTATACGGCTCTGGTCAGCAGCAGCAGCACAGCGTCTCTCCCTCTGGTGAGAGTGAGTTACTATGGTTACGGGAACGCTCTGTGTCTCTGTCGCCCTGAAACTGTCTCGCATTCACAGTGGGAGGAGAGAACGGAAATACCACCAGTAATGTGTTTCAATTATAAAATGTAAGTTAATATTGCAGTCTTGCTTTATGAAATTTGAACACCAAATAAATGACTAATTTAAATGTTATGAGTGACAAATCTATAGTTGCACCTTACCGTGCATCTGAATGACCCTGTATTTCAAGAATACACTTTTTAGGATTGTTGTCATTAATTTATTACTGTTAATTCACAGGAATGTGCTGCACAACTAAAGATGAGGCAGCTTATGTCTGTCAGCATGGATGGATCCAACGTCAACTTCAAATTGGTGAATCTTCTACAGAAAGAGCACGCAGAGCTCTATGGAGGTGCTCAGCTTGTCCTTGTTGGAAGCTGTGGCCTTCACACCCTCCACAACGCAGTAAAGGCCGGTTTTACGATGTGGCAGCTTGAAAGGCTCCTGAGAGCAATGCACTACCTCTTCCACAACGTTCCTGCGAGGAGAGAGGACTTCACCAGTCTGACAGGGTCCTCCTGCTTCCCACTACCATTCTGCGGCCACAGATGGGTTGAAAATGTCCGTGTGACAGAGAGAGCGGTTGAAATTTGGCCGATGCTACAGAAGTACGTGGATGGTGTCAAGAACAAGAAGATCCCAAACCCTGCCACAGCCTCTTATGACACCATTGCGGCAGCACAAGGGGATCCACTCATCATAGCCAAGCTGCAGTTCTTCTTTGCGATATCCAGGACCTTCAGCCCCTTCCTGTTAAATTGTCAAACTGATGAGCCAGTGATGCCCTACTTAGCTAAAGACTTGGCTGAGTTACTGAAGGTAATAATAACAGTAATTAAACTGAATTTGATTAATCCACACTAATGGTTCTGTCATTGATTTCTTGTTATTTCTTTATAATATGGTAGAGTCTACTGAGACAGTTTGTGAAGAGGGAGCTCCTAGAGGACATCACCCCCCTGAAGCTCACCAAAGTCGATGCAGCTGATGAGAAGAACTGGGTCTCCCCGATGAATGCTGACATAGGCCTTGGTGCTGATTCTGTCATCAAGATAATTTCGATATATTTTCAGAGATGTACTGTATATGTATATATTTATACAGTTATGGGCCTACTATGTCTTTGCTCTACCTGTACATTGATCCAGCCAGTGTAATATGATAAATTGATATTTTTACCATTTTATTATGCTAATGAAGGAACATTTGTTAAAAAAAAAAATTAGCTTGCATTACATATTGTGTAGTTTCAAATAAATGTATATTGAAACTCACTTTCTTTTGTAAATCATCAATTCTGCACAATTTACAGTCTATGTATTATTTGTCAGGCACTTCAGAGCAAACCAGGAGGCAGAGTAGGTGAGCTTTCTGTGCTCACGTTCAGGAAAGAGTGCATGAAAGGCCTGGCTGCAATGGTCAAGAAAGTGCAGGAGAAAAGCCCCCTCCAATTTCCAGTCGTCAGGCACATTGCATGTTTGGATCCCACAAACTGAAGGATTATTTGAATTATTTGAAGTATTAAAGTAACGTGTTATGGCAGGAAAGTTAAATCTGGTATATTCATTTTAATGTCACCTTATATAGAATGTGTGTTAAATTTGAAGGGACAAAGTATATTTTCCCTCCCCAATATATTGAGGTGAAGTCTTTGTGTTTAGAGAAGGATGGGAGCAGGGGACATCCTAATTTGGGGATAGCTCCAAGACTCTGGAATGTTCCCCTCATAAAAGAAGAGGGTGCGTTACACATGCTTAGGGCAAATGTGTGTGTTTTCATTGCACTAAATATATGTGCTGCATGATTACTGTTCAACTATACCTCTGTTTTTATTCTTTCATGTGTGGGTACTAAATGGCTACAAACATTGTGGAGAAATTAGCTTAAACATGTTTTATTACTCTATATGAAATGGAAGCAGCTTTTATGATAGGGACGAGAGAGCATTTTCAGCATGTCAATTATCAGGGAAATCTACTTGTTTTCAATAGATGTGTGTGGTTAATTACTTTGTATTAATAATAACAGTATTTGTAAAGGAAGCTGGAAATATGCAATGTGAAACCTTTTATTTGAATTAAAGATGTGAACAATAGCTCAAATGGCGGGAGGGGCTGCAGGACAAATGACTGTGTTCTCTATATTGGGCCTGTGTGAAGTTTGACTATTTGAAAAGCATCTCTAATACTGCTTAAGAGCATAGGTAATGTGTTCCTCGTTATTATTGATATGAAAGTGATTTACATGTATTACGTATATTTAGCCAACTATAACAACTATATCTTAAAACATACTTTTAACTTGTGTGTGGTAACCTGAGGGGGGAAGATGGACTCAGGGACAAAGGGCCATAAAGGGGATGTGTGTGTGCTGGCTGCAAGATGTGAAATAAGATAAGGAAACTTGTTGTTTAGAGCAGGTCTTCGACAAACTGAAAGAGACTTTTTGTTTCCGGGTTTCTTCTGCTGTGTCGCACTGATTGGGTGCGACAGGCCATGTGTTGGTCTCTCCCAATAAGATGACCTCTGGGGGAAAGCACGCACACACCTCCTCCTGTGTTTTAGTATGAAAGCCTGTGTTTTCCTTTGGTTCGCGCTCTTGTTTTTGACCGGCCGTTCCTGAGACCTATCTCACACGTGGTAGAACCTGAGCCCGGAGTACTCTGCAGAGTGCTTCGTGATTCCTTTGTATTTGTATTGTTACCTTGTATCATTAAAACAAGATTATTGTTTCACTTGCATTCTGGTGTTTCTTAATCCCTTCCTTTTTACGAATTTACCCAGCTTATCAAACGACACGCGGAGACGAGGTTGGTTTTAAACATCCTCCAAATCTCCAACAAATGGTGACCCGACGTGTCTGAGTGGGGTGTTTTCGGGGAAGAGACCACCAGCGGCAAGCGGACGAATGGTCCGGAGAAGAGGCCTAGAATAATCTCTGACAACTAAAACGAGGATCCTACAATTGAAAGGTGAGCAGACAAGCCTGTTTCTATCAAAGGTCTGTAATTGGCTGAACTAAATTTTAGAGTTGTCAGAGACATATTCCGGTGTCATAGTTGTTGCGGTGGAATATACAAATACATATTTTAGATAGGTAGGAAAGTTATATAACATAAAAGTGAATCAATGAGGTATGTGAGACGAAGGTGAAAGGCCCCGTACTTTTTTCAGAAAGGAGACGGCTGAAGACTCGTTGGGGGACGTCCAGTGACCGTTTTCAGACGGCATCCAGGAGACGAATCTGAATAACAATTCTTAGGTTCATAGGAATCGAAGTTGAGTTATAAGTAAAATCCAAAGGAGAGTAACGCAACCTTCAAAAAGAAATTTTGAAGTGACCGGACCTCATTAATCCTTTGTTCTGTGGGGTTGAATCTATAAAGCCAAACGTCACGATAAAGAGTTCTGTAAGCCTGGGTTACGACTCCATGTCAGCGTCACATTGTTGAAAGACGGTGTTGAAGCACGCTGAGAGGCTTGCTAAACTTGTTGGAATAAACATCGGACAATAAAAGCTGAATAGACTGTATGGGGAATTTTTTCTGTGAATATTTACTGGTAACAAGGACAGTAAGTCAGATCAATAGATATGAAGTCTGTGAATATTTACTGGTAACAAAGACAGTAAGTCAGATCAATAGATACGAAGTCAGAATGAAGGGAGAATTTTAACGAGAGGAGCGTGAGTTAAGAGCTTACACTGACAGTGGGTTCAAGCAGAAAAATTGAATAAAAGGATAGCAGAAGTGTTAATTGTTGAAAGAAGCCCCCCTTTTCCAAAGGAGGCTGAGAGCTACAGCAGGGGAAAGAGAAGGGGGTGTCAGTATTTGTCTGTGAGAGTTCCCCCCACCCTTTTTTCCTCTCGAGAGCAGCAGCAGCAGCAGCCCGGAGTGTGTCTGCTTGCTTTTTTCTCTAGTGATCTGAAGTTGGAGTGAAATACATAGAAAATTAACAGATCAATGTGTGATTTGAAGTGGTAGATATATTGAAATAAATAACAAACAATGATTTGCTGCTATTTAAACATAGTCTTTGAGAACTGATTGATACTGTTGCATTGCGTTGTGAATTTCATGGTATTTTTCTTAACTATAAAGTACCCACATGCATGTGGTTTCTTTGTCCCAGTTCATTTTAAAGTCAGCCGCATCATGGCTACATCTATTTGACCCTATGAGGTCAAGAGTCATTCTGTTAGACCACCATCTTGTGAAAGACAAATCATTGTTCTTTTGTCACATTTTGAATGAGAAAAGAGTTCATTTTGCTAGATCAATTTATCTATAAATGTTGTATTGGGAGTTTTGTGTTTGCTAACATTTTTAGGAACGACAACACCAGGAGATGAGTAAACTCAAGAATCCGTGGAGTGTAAATACATTGAGAAAAACACATTTTTATACTCTAACTGTTTGCACATCATAGACAAGGAATTTAGACAATATAAATAAATATTCACCAAAAGTAATAAGTATAATGGAAAGTAGACATAGGCCTACACTTGAGTCAAATGATATTACTGTGATCTGATCAGTGTGCTCTGCAGGTTTACTATTGTTCTAAGTAACAGTGGGATTTAAAATATTGGAGAAAGTATGGAGATGTTCTTTCGTAGTGTGTGAAATATGTGATGCTTGAAACAGGTATTTCAATTTATGGAAGAAAATGGTTTCCTGAAAGAGTCAGGTTGGGTAGATATGTAACAATGGACGAAACAATTTATAGAGGGAGTTTTTGTAATATCATTAGTAGACATTAATGGTGTTGTTTAGATGGCATTTAGCAACTAAGACAGATAGTATGATTAGAAAGAGACAGAGTGGAAAGGGTTGGATTGATTTAATCTCAGTGTGCTAGACTTCTTATGGATAATGCGTCCCGGGACCTGGACTCGCCCTCAGAGTTAGAAAGGCTACGACCCCGACCCTCCAAGCAGACAAAAGACCTAACCCAACAGGAGGCTCCTCCTTCTCCATCAAACAGACAGAGAACCGGAGCTGAACCGTCTCTACCTGAGGCATCCAGAACCAAACCCCTATCTGACATACAGAAATACTCTCATCAGTCCCTCAGACAGGGCATGAAGCTGAGCCACGAGATTTGGCACAGGAACAGAGTGGGGGACATGAGAGCAGAATCCGCCCTCCATAAAGCAGCAGAGAGACTGTAAAGGAGGAGATGAAATGCAAAGCAGTGCAAAGAACAGTGGCATGATGTGGGCTGCCGATGTGACTGGGCCAAAGGCTGCCTAAAACAGTTACAGCGGATGGATTCAAGAGCTGATGGACTGAAGAGAAGACAGAATCAGAGGAGTTGGCATAGTCGATTTGAAGTGAGGAGGTCGGGGTCACGGCTTGAGACAACCAGGGGAGGAGAAAAGGAGAACGGGAATGAGTGAGTTTACACATAAACACACTTTTTCACAAAACGCACATAGAAGACACCACATTTAAAGAACTTGAATTGACTTGATAAATAAGTAAAGATAAAACGAGGTATTAACCATGAATTAATCTGTTGGTAAATTCAAAATAGCAGTAAAGAGGAAACTATTAAAGTAAAATGAGAAAATCATCCTAAAAACACACTGAGGGTTAAAGGGGGAGACATGAGGGAAATATACACTACACTTTAAGCACGGGGTGTTTTGGAGTCGCACAGTGTAGAACCATATTCTTCAATCTTTCCATCATATTAATAAATTATTCTTCAAGAGATTTTTATTCATGTGTGAATAAAGTAGTGATCTCATTTGTTACAATATTGATTTCACCATTGTGGCATAGTTATTACCATAGGAGGGCTTTAGGATGGAAACAGTTTTTAATCCTTGGTAAAGTAAAGGGTGATGGTTGCATGTTCGGACACCCAAGGTTCCACACACTGCTAAAGAGTTTAACATTGTTTTTAAGTAGACCAGAATTGAAGATAAATGAGTATAATGAGCTATGAAATGCAGAGCTACACGGATCCTAGTAATGTTTTGACTTAAGATAATAGTTATGTACACAAGTTTCTGAATTAGATTTATTAGACATTTTAATACTACTTAGTTGTAAATAAATTGCAGTAGTAGTAGTACTATTATGAAGTGAGTTTTGTACCAAGTTGCAGGAAATGTGGGAAGCAGCCGTCCCGATGACAAGTTAGAGATATCTGACTTAAAGTGGTAATCGTGAATTGATAAATGATGGCGCTCCATATAGGACTGATTTTTGTAGACAGAGGATACTGGCCTTTGCTGAAATATCAAAGTCTCTGCAGAGCACGACACATGGCCAATGAAACTGAGACCAAATGACCTTTGACCCTGACTGACAGTGTGACTTGAGAAAAGCACTATCAATGACTGACTCTGGGGCTGACCAAACTTGACTTTACAACCTGACAGTGTGGGTGTGAATGAATTTCTGCATGTGATCAGTGTAACTGCATGATTCTAAAACAATAACTAACCGAGCATGTCTTTGGACTAATACATTATTTTGGGGCTCCATGGGAAACACAGGTTTCCTACAATTCCACACATTTGGAAAAACGCACATGTGACCCGTTTCTAATTCCCACAGGAGTTGGCGGTTTGCAAATGTAAAACTCAAACTAAAATCTAAAGATTCTGTTTCTTTTAGGACTGCCAGCTGGAAATGAACACTTATTTTCCCTGGAGTGTTTACTGTGAAAAAAGATGGATGTACTTTTGTGAATGATGTTTGGTATTTTCTTGTACCCACTGGTTACCTGAAGGTTTTCTTCCCATACAGAAGTTTGTTACACATGTGTACATGTGTAAAAAGGGGGAGTGTGGGATATTTTCATTTAGGGACTGGAAGAAACCTGCCGCCCCAACTCAGATGTTCAATCTGACCATTGATTGACAGTTTTAGATTTAACCTGCTCTATATCTGGGGATAAGATACTGTTTGATTAATGTTGACATGTTTCTAATATTGATTGAGTTATAACAGGTAACACAGATGCAGAATCAGTGGCCAAGGGGCTACTGAGAGAGGTAATTCCAGAATGAGAATGAGAAGGTGAACTGTGATAATGAAAACAATTGTGTAATATTTCAACAGGTATTAAAGTAACTGAGGTTTGAAATGTAGAAAGAACATATTACAGCTAAGTCAAAACATAGTAATGTAATGAGATTGTAATGTAATTTAATTTAGACAACATCTTGGAACTAGCCTGGTAAAGAAGTAAAAGCCATAGACTGTTTAGATCATTATGGGGATGTACATTTAATTTAAATTCATAATAGAAAGACATTTGATGACAGTATGTTGGATTTCTGTATTCATTTTTCAGCTTGATAATATCTAAGCACTGACAGGTAAAAGCAGTCTCAACTGGAAATTATTAACTTTGTCAGTATCATGATTTTAGTTGTTTTTAATCCATAACATTAGTGTGTTCCATTACCAGAGACATTAGCAGTTCATATTATATTTAGATTTTAAATGGGATCTCAAGGATTTCATTTATAATAACACAGATGCTTGTCAGAAATTCAGAGCTATTGAGATATGTTATTTAGTTCACCTGAAGATGTTGGGGTTTATTTTGTTGACACAGGCCAAGTATTAGAATTCTGAAGCGGCCTACCAGTGGTGGGTCAAACACCTGAGGGCCCAGAAGCCCTGAGCGTAGACTTGAGGGGTGGGTATCAGATTTCTCCACACAGGTTGCTGACGCCAAAAGGGGGACCCGAGGAGCAGGAGGCCGACACAGCGGAGTTCGTCTGGCTGAAGGTCGTCAGGCCTACGTGACTCAACCCCAGGTTCTCCGGCCTCTACAGAGGGACCCAGAGGACATCTCATGCCGTCCGCCGAGGAGCAAAGGGGGACATCTGGTACTACTGGAGCCAGTGTGCGGCGAGGAACACTCCGGCTAGGACCTTGGAGGACATCAGGATGGACCTGGCTATCGTCAACGCGGACATCCCTACAGCAGACGACTCGGAAGCTGTCATCGGCGGACTGGAGGAGAAGGACCTCGCGGACATCCCTACAGCAGACGACTTGGAAGCTGGCGTCAGCGGGCTGGGGGACTTCTCGAGGCAGCAGAGGAGTCTACTTCTCTCTGATCAGATTCATCAGTTCCACCTTTGAAGAAGGAAAGGCCGCATCTCCCCCTCCCTATCAGCTGCCCTTGTTGGCGTATTCCGCTGAAGGGGGGGGGGGGGGGGGGGGGCCCTGATGATTCAACAACACGCAAGGATGCTGCTTTCTGGCACTCAGGCTCTCACTCTGATAGTTTCTTCACTGTCATTGGAGGTTGTTTTCTGTTCCCAAAGGTTTAATGAAGGGGGACAGACACAGTATCAAAGAATGACAGTAGTTTTGTTTCAAATGTCTTATGTGTGTTGGTCTCGTGAGGCGAGACCAAAAAGGGGGAATTGAAGGATTATTTGAATTATTTGAAGGATTAAAGTCACGTGTTATGGCAGGAAAGTTAAATCTGGTATATTCATTTTAATGTCACCTTATATAGAATGTGTGTTAAATTTGATGGGACAAAGTATATTTTCCCTCCCCAATATATTGAGGTGAAGTCTTTGTGTTTAGAGAAGGATGGGAGCAGGGGACATCCTAATTTGGGGATAGCTCCAAGACTCTGGAATGTTCCCCTCATAAAAGAAGAGGGTGCGTTACACATGCTTCGGGCAAATGTGTGTGTTTTCATTGCACTAAATATATGTGCTGCATGATTACTGTTCAACTATACCTCTGTTTTTATTCTTTCATGTGTGGGTACTAAATGGCTACAAACATTGTGGAGAAATTAGCTTAAACATGTTTTATTACTCTATATGAAATAGAAGCAGCTTTTATGATAGGGACGAGAGAGCATTTTCAGCATGTCAATTATCAGGGAAATCTACTTGTTTTCAATAGATGTGTGTGGTTAATTACTTTGTATTAATAATAACAGTATGTGTAAAGGAAGCTGGAAATATGCAATGTGAAACCTTTTATTTGAAGTAAAGATGTGAACAATAGCTCAAATGGCGGGAGAGGCTGTAGGACAAATGAGTGTGTTCTCTATATTAGGCCTGTGTGAAGTTTGACTATTTGAAAAGCATCTCTAATACTGCTTAAGAGCATAGGTAATGTGTTCCTCGTTATTATTGATATGAAAGTGATTTACATATATTACGTATATTTAGCCAACTATAACAACTATATCTTAAAACATACTTTTAACTTGTGTGTGGTAACCTGAGGGGGGAAGATGGACTCAGGGACAAAGGGCCATAAAGGGGATGTGTGTGTGCTGGCTGCAAGATGTGAAATAAGATAAGGAAACTTGTTGTTTAGAGCAGGTTCGTACCAGACACCAAAAGGTGTCTGGTCTTCGTCAAACTGAAAGAGACTTTTTGTTTCCGGGTTTCTTCTGCTGTGTCGCACTGATTGGGTGCGACAGGCCATGTGTTGGTCTCTCCCAATAAGATGACCTCTGGGGGAAAGCACGCACACACCTCCTCCTGTGTTTTAGTATGAAAGCCTGTGTTTTCCTTTGGTTCGCGCTCTTGTTTTTGACCGGCCGTTCCTGAGACCTGTCTCACACGTGGTAGAACCTGAGCCCGGAGTACTCTGCAGAGTGCTTCGTGATTCCTTTGTATTTGTATTGTTACCTTGTATCATTAAAACAAGATTATTGTTTCACTTGCATTCTGGTGTTTCTTAATCCCTTCCTTTTTACGAATTTACCCAGCTTATCAAACGACACGCGGAGACGAGGTTGGTTTTAAACATCCTCCAAATCTCCAACAAAACATGAGCAAGGATCCTGGTGCATCGGAAAGATGAAGAGTGTAGTCCAAAGATTCCTGGAGGACAAGCAGTTGGCAGGAGGAGTTTCAGCTGGTAGGAACAAGTATTGTTTAGGGACAATAGAAGCTTGTGTGGATTTAATTATTACGTATTCTTGTTTAAATTTTGTTTTAGGAAATCTACAATACGCTGTGCTTTTTATGTGTACAGATGCTGCGAGCTATGTATCTCTCAAACGAATGATGAAGCAGATGACTGTGGAATGAAATATAATGACATATGAATAATGACTTATTTCATTTTCTCTGTCAATGTTGTAGGTGATGTGATCGTCCAGCAATTTCAAAGATTTCTGTCTGTTGAGCGTAGAGGTGAAGGCTTCCTCTCCTTCCAGCCATTTGAGCAGCGGCTCGATGTTTTCCTGCAAAAAGCTCTCAGCACATACCCTGAGCTGCGGAGATTCTGCCAGAGCCTTCTACTTCTGTCCCATGGTCAATCCACGGTTGAAAGGGGGTTCTCTGTCAACAAGGAGGTTGAAACTGTCAACCTCCTTGAAGAACCCCTGGAGGCGCAAAGGTTAATCTGCGACCAGGTTAGTGTCTGTGGGGGCGTTCTAAAGGTGCCACTCACCAAGGAGCTCCTGGCTTCTGCAGCCTTCGCAAGATCAAGGTACAGGATTTACCTGGATCAACAACAGAAGAAGAGACAGAGTGCCACACAGAGCCTCAAGAGAAGAGCAGTTGAAGATGAGCTAGAACAGCTCAAAAAGAAAAGGAAGATCCTAAAAGAAGTGTGCGGCGTCCTTCAGAAAGATGCTGATCAACTTGCTGAGCAGGCTGAGGGAAAAGCTGGATCTTTAATGGCTCAACTGCTAACAAAGTCCAACATCCTTAGGAGGAGGCACAAAGAGAAACGCATTGAGCTGGAACAAACCGAAAAAGAGTAGGACAGCAAAGCAAATGCATTGAGGCACATGCCATGATAGGTATTTGGGAGCTCCTACATGGCATTACCCCACTGAAGCTGACCAAAGTTTAATGTATATTTCATAGTACAACATTTTGTCAATTGTTTTGTTTATTGGTAAAATACTGGTTTATTTTTCTAATAAACCTTGCATTGGGTTGGTCACAAAATTCATTCTCTTGTGTTTTGTTCTATCTGAATTATGATAAGGAGTTATCATAAACGGTTTAGTTGTGCTATCCTACAATCAATACTGTATATAGTAAATGTGAGGTAAAGTGTGTCGCCAATGTTAGAACTTGAAGTGGCGATCAGGTCTTAAAATGTATGGAAAGGGTCTTAAAAAAGGTCTTAAAAGGTATTACATTTGACTTCAGGATTCCTGTATATACCCTGTTCTATATTACAAGGTTCCTTGTTTCTTGGAGGAGTTTGATGTCTTCCTAACCTCTCCCATCACAGGGGGGACACTTGGATGCATCACTGGGAATACAGTACAGTTGCACTGCTCTCAAGCTGATAGCAGAAGGAATGCAGGCAGATGAGCCTCCATTTCACTGGGGGATCATACAGTGCTCACTGAATGAGCCACACAAAAGCAGAGCAATTGGGGGGGTTGAAATATGGCGCTCTGATGAAGAAGAGTTTTAGCCAATCAGCACCTCAGTGCTAATCTACAGTATCAGGATGCCTGTACAAACCAGACACTGTGTCATAAAGAGAGGAGGACATGTTCTTCCAGCTCTCGTACAAAGATGAACTTTGAATTGAATAACCAGCTGTTTACAGATGTACAATTAATGATTGTTTTTTGATATTTCCAATGAATAAAGTGTTAAATAGTGGTGATAAATATATTCTGTCGGATCAGATTACACTTTCGCACTAAACAAAATAAATAAATATTTTCAGATTATAAGGTATTGAATAATAAGATATTTCTAATATTATAACAGATAATGTTAATATCCTTAATTGTCCAGCAATCAGGCTAACAACACTACTCTTCAATGTATTACCCATGCACTGACAGACCTAAAAATGATGTTTCAAGTTATAAGAATGTTTATCTTCCTTTCCAGGTTTTTACAAAAGTCTTTGAATATTTACCTAACGTTTCCTTTTCAGATTGTTAAACATTTTGGGAATTGTTTAATTTTATAGTTTGATAAGTGAGATTAACTGATGGTTAATTGTTAAAACATAATATTTTAAAATAGATGTTTTTTCTATTATGCATCTGTGTTTTATGTGTGTTCATTATTGTGCTTTTGACAAAAGATGATCAAACACTGATGAGAGATGATTTTTCTATTATGATTGTCTGTATCAATCATTGTGATTGAATCTTTCGATCTTATTCTATGTTGTGATTGTTATTGATGTAATTGATGTTGTGTAAGACCACACTCAAGTCTGAAGACGCCTATTGATTTAAGTATTGACCAAATTATTATTAGACTAATGTTTTAAGGTTATCATAAATGATAAAAAGAGAGGATCTGTTAGAGAATAATTCTGTCTTACTCCTAAGATATTTAACCTTTCTGCCTGTTGACGTGTATGACCAACCCTGACTCTGTTATCTATCTTAAGGAATGGGAGGTTTCAGCTATTGTTGATATTACCAGTTTTATGACCGGGCAACTATCGGTCACAGAGGGTTTTATGACTGTGAGAACGCTGGCTTCTAAGCACCACAGACAGGTGATTCAGTGTCTCGAGATGTTGGGGCTATCTCCAGTGCTCCATGTTGATTAACTCTCTGTAAGCTAGTTAAAAGGTCTATCGAGAGAGAGGCGCAGCAGAATTGATATGGCAACCCACCCGTGCAGTCAGAACCTTTGGCTGCTGTGACTTGTGATGTGAAATTCTCCGACCGATACTTGTAATAAAACACCAGAGTTTGACATCAAAGCTCTCCTCGTGTCTCTCTGAGTCCTGACTCTCCATTGCTGCAGAAGTTTCCCTTACAATCAATGTGATGAACTCGATGGCGGGTGTATAGGCTGGTCGTGTAGGACTACAGTTAACTGTACTGTTGTTGGAGAGAAAGGGTAGCGGAAAAAAGTCTATGCGCTCCTGTTCGGGGGGACATAGCGCCACTAGAATAGAGTAGTGGTGTCGCAAGAGGATAAGCTGGTTATTGCTCTTGGACGGTCATCAGGCACGATCTAGGTACATCATCAGCTACCATGTCTGACAGAGAGGAAGACAGTGAGGAGAACAGTCAGGAGAACAGTCAGGAGAACAGTCAGGAGGGTAGTGATGACAGCTTGTAGGATTACTGGTCGCGCTAATGTTGTCTCGTGTTCACCTCTGCATGTGTGTTCTGTGTTCACCTCTGCATGTGTGTTCTGTGTTCACCTCTGCATGTGTGTTCTGTGTTCACCTCTGCATGTGTGTTCTGTGTTCACCTCTGCATGTGTGTTCTGTGTTCACCTCTTCATGTGTGTTCTGTGTTCACCTCTGCATGTGTGTTCTGTGTTCCCCTCTGCATGTGTGTTCTGTGTTCACCTCTGCATGTGTGTTCTGTGTTCACCTCTGCACGTGTGTTTTGTGTTCACCTCTTCATGTGTGTTCTGTGTTCACCTCTTCATGTGTGTTCTGTGTTCACCTCTTCATGTGTGTTCTGTGTTCACCTCTGCATGTGTGTTCCGTGTTCACCTCTTCATGTGTGTTCTGTGTTCACCTCTGCATGTGTGTTCTGTGTTCACCTCTGCATGTGTGTTCTGTGTTCACCTCTGCATGTGTGTTCTGTGTTCACCTCTGCATGTGTGTTCTGTGTTCACCTCTGCACGTGTGTTCTGTGTTCACCTCTGCACGTGTGTTTTGTGTTCACCTCTTCATGTGTGTTCTGTGTTCACCTCTTCATGTGTGTTCTGTGTTCACCTCTGCATGTGTGTTCTGTGTTCACCTCTTCATGTGTGTCTCGTGTTCACCTCTGCATGTGTGTTCTGTGTTCACCTCTTCATGTGTGTCTCGTGTTCACCTCTTCATGTGTGTTCTGTATTCACCTCTGCATACGTGTGTTCCGTGTTCACCTCTTCATGTGTGTTCTGTGTTCACCTCTGCATGTGTGTTCTGTGTTCACCTCTGCATGTGTGTTCTGTGTTCACCTCTGCATGTGTGTTCTGTGTTCACCTCTGCATGTGTGTTCTGTGTTCACCTCTGCATGTGTGTTCTGTGTTCACCTCTGCATGTGTGTTCTGTGTTCACCTCTGCATGTGTGTTCTGTATTCACCTCTGCATGTGTGTTCTGTGTTCACCTCTGCATGTGTGTTCTGTATTCACCTCTGCATGTGTGTTCTGTGTTCACCTCTGCATGTGTGTTCAGTGCCGTGTGTCTGGCAAATAAAGTCAAGACCCCCTCAAAAGTTACGGTTTATTTAATTTTAAGGATGAGCACCAAGCAACATCTCCGGGGCTCCTTTGAGAACCAGGACAAAAAAGTTATGTGCACCCCTGCCTATAATCTAGGGATGTGCCATCACTGAAGCCGATGCGATGCATCACGATACGTTGCCACGATACGATGCATTAACGATACATTTGAAACACCAGGCGATGCGATGCGATACACCCCTGTTGCGATACAGTTCGATACAATTGTATTCAACATTATGCGATACGGGGTGATACGATGCGATTCAACACGATGCAAAAATAATGATACCTCAATATGGTACGACAGAGGATTTTTTTGTTTTACTCCTGATATGCAGCAAATCATACATTAACAAAAAAGTGCTTTACATATTTGGTACTGCACATCCCATCATGCGGTTTCTTTTTTTACCTTTTTTACCTTAAAAAACTCCAGAGTAGAGTACAATTGTATAACACCTCACAGTTAAACAATTTAAGGATGCATTGCCTATGATTAACAATGTACAAATAACTAACATAGTGCAATGCCCATACAGCTGCCAGCCTGATGTGATTAACACTCATTCATAGGCTAACTCACCAGTGAGCAGAAAGCAGTGGTTTCTATAGGAACAATAAAGAATACAAATAACCTTTGACAAACAGCTCTATCATAACTGCTTACAGTAAGGAAGACATTTAAACTATTATTGGCCGTCGCAGGCTGCTGTAAACTAAACACCATTCTCTCTGACAGAACACCTCACTGAGTGATTTAACTCATATGTCTAACTTTCAGGTTTCTCTTTTCAGCCGCAGACCCCATGTCGCCTCTTTATGTGCGTCGCTAAATTCCTCGTACTACTTGTGTACTTTAAAGCGCCACAGCATCGTTTACAATTTGCGAGCGATTTTTCAAGTTGACCGTCTTTCTTGAACAATCTGAAGTGTTGCCAAACGTTTGATTTGTAGGTATTTTTCGGTGCGCTGTGTTTCTCTTCGACTTCCATGTGTGTTGATAACTGAGACTCTCGGCCTCCACAGTGCGAAGCAAATATCAAAGATTGTCTCTGCTGAGTGACAGGATGAGGGGGATTTTATATGAATGAATCGATTTTATATGAATGAATCATTTTTTTACTGATGCAAAGACGCTACAATCGATGCATCGCGAGTTCAACCCAAACTGTAGCCGATGTACAGTCTTTCAACCGGTGCACTCGCATCTTGAACGTTTATGCCGGTGCACCGATGCGAATCAGTGAATCTTAACATCCCTACTATAATCAAATATGTACATGTTATGGAGGTTCTGCAGGGTGTGGGGTATGGTGTATATCTTGGCATATAATGTTGTGTGCTACTGTTGGTGTTTTCAGCTAGCTGGCTACATAATGTTGTAACTGTCAGCTAGGCTACCTTTCTAATTTCTTTGCAACAGACGTTTTCCACTTCGGTAGGCATAATGGCGCAGTTTCCACAAGTGTATCTAAATAACAACAGTTGTAGGTACAGTTCAGTTAGTTAGCGTATAACATATACGGCTGTACCGACACCATCGTAAGACTGATGTTCCGCTCAGAGCCAAAAAAAGCACTGTGTTAGACATGGGCGGAGCCTCTCTGGTGGTTGACTAATCAGAACAGAGTGGCCGAGCTGACCAATCGGAGCACACTGGGCTCACAGGGAGGGGGGGGGGGGGCAAGAGCTCCAACAAGCCGTTTAGGACAGAGAGTGAATACACATACTGTAACGACAGCAGGAAACAAACAAAGTCACTGAGAGGCTGAGGCCGGGCCTGTTTGCTGTTGTATGACACGCTGAAAAAGTACTTGCTGAGATCAAAAACTCTGTTTCGTTATATTGTAGTTTAATGAAATAACTCGGTGATCAGACATATACATTGTTATAATCAAAGCAATTGTAATCTTGCGGTCAACAAAAAAGTACAACAGCCCTGTGTCACCCTCTCTTCCACACACCCACACCTCACGCAGGTGAACAGGATTATAATGAGTGCCACCCATACCCATGTGACCCAAGCCAACCAATCAATAGTGATCATGGCTCCTACACACCAGCCTCTAATTATTAGGATGGTATACATAATAATTACTAACATTATTCAAATGGGTGACATGTGACAATTATAGCTTAGTAATCAAGTCTTTGCAGTTGCAGTTCCTTTATGTGTAGTTTTCCTTCTTCTTTTCTGTACGAGTCATAAGTCAGTTAGGCCAAAAGGTACAGCCACCTTGGCTCAGTCAAAAATAATCCTTATGTTCTGTCAGTCGAAAAGAGTCAATATTGTGGTAAAGATGTCACAGAGGTACATCAGCAACTCTTTCTCCATTGTCAGCCTCTTGTAGTAGACAGATCTTATTTATTGGCCGATAGTCAAAGATAATCCTTTGTGTCATTTAAGTCTGTCAGTCGAAAAGAATCAATACTGTGGAAAAGATGTCACTGATGTTGGATGTTCTTCCGTCTCTTCCTGCCGTTTCTGCATCTTCTCCATGATCTTCTCGCTTTGATCGCCCCACTCCCTTTTTAACGAGGAGCACAGCATGTTCCTTCGGACTTGTAGAGCATGTCGGTCCAACTCATCCTGTTCTCCATTTCTTTGTTTGCAGCAGGGGCCTTTCGGAGCAGCCGTTGAAGGAGAGGGTTTTTGTTGGGATTTGAGATGAGGCTTCTTCTCATCTTTAAAACTTTTCTTTTTACACTTCTTCTTCGACTTATGCTCTTGCTGAAAAAACACTCTCTTCGCAAACTTCTTAAACTTGAGATCCTCTCTTGAAATTCCAGCTTGTTCCTCCAATCTGCATTCAGGGAAGTCTGTGCTGAACTGCTGTTGTCAAGGTCCATCCAAATTCACAACTGAGATTCTGTCCACAGACACTTCTGGTTTGTCAAAGTCCATTGCATTCCCACTCACTCATTCAAGTGGTCCATTCACTGTCCAGCCCAGGATTGTCCTGCTTGCATAGGGTCCGTCATCCACACTGCGTATGACTTCCAATGGTTCCAAGGCCTTAGGAACATTGGTTCCTATCAACAGTCCAATCCCTGCATTTATTTCAGGCAAATTAACATTTTTCAGATGAGGCCATCTCTGTAGGTCCGCTTGTCCAGGAATGTTCCCACTGCTGGCAGGCATGCACTCTTGGGTGTAGCTTTGTGGCAGTTCAAAGAAATTGTAATTTTTTAAGCCAGCCACTTCTAGTCCGAACACAATATGGCTATTTACGACCTTTTCTTGGCCCATGGTTCGTAAACGAATCTGCGCCTTCTTTCCAGTTAGGCCGAGCTCGTGCATCAGATCCTCTGTACAAAACACTGCTGTACTTCCTTGGTCCAAGAAAGCATAGGTGGTGACAATTTTGCTGCCCTTTGTTGACTTGACTTGCACTGGAACTATGGGAAGTTTGCAATTGTCATCACCAGCCCCTGTAAGGCCAGTTGAAACCAGTGCGCTGTCCACTGATAGCTCTGATGTATTCTTGGCTTGAGCAGGATTGTGTCTTGCTTCATTGGGAGGGATGTGAAGTATGGTTTGATGTTTGAAGCCACATTTTGAAAAGGAAATTCGCTTATTGCAATTTCTGCTAATGTGCCGCACGCACAAACAGCCGAAACAGAAACCTTTTTCCATCAAGAAGCCTATCTTCTCTTTGTGTGTTCCTTTTTCAAGCTGATGACACGAGTCCAAGGTGTGACCTCCTCCGCAGCACAGACATGTCCTCCATCTTGTCAGAATGTGTTCCTTCCATTCAGTATCTGTCTGGGTTTATTTTTCTACAAGAGCTACAGTGGTGGCAAAGCTAGTTCCTACAAAATGTGAGCGAGGCTGTGATCTGTTTAAAGCAGTATTTGTTGTTATATATATAAATCAACAGACTGATGAAGTTTCAGTGAAAATAAATGAACGCGTAATAATATTTAATTGATGTCATATTGTTTATTTTGTATCAGCTAGGTTCTAAAGTATTCAATCATATTGTTCTTTCTATTTCTTGGTGTATCAAACTCATCACATACTACGTCATAAAGTATGCAGTATTAAAGAATCACATTTTTTACAGGCTACCTGTTAGCATCTAGCTCTCCTGCCTACAAACATTTAGCCACCCCTGCTTATACTGTATATCTTGACGCAGTTTGGCATTGGTGCATGGGACAGTAATTGCCCTAACCTTTTACACTCAAAAATGCCATCAAAACACCCTAAGGATTATGTGCTACTTCAGAGAGCTAATACAAAAATAACAGACCTTAAGAAGGACATCCGACGGCTTTCTGACAAGCTGAAAGAAAAAGACTCTCTCATGTCCAGTCTCATGGAGGTGGCATCGGTGCAGTCTAAACAGCTTGTCTCGTTCAGTACAACTATCCAGGACACAGTTCTGTGGGATCCTTCCACCTGTCCACGGCCTTCTGACTCCTCGACACCTGGCCATCTGCAGTCGTGGTCTGAGGCAACCCAGTTTCATGGCATTCGTGTTCACCAACACGATTTTTAATCTATTGATTCGTGTTCACCAACACGATTTCCCCCTTTTTTTCGTGTTGCACAGCACGATTTTAAAAGCAATGTATTTCTAGTGGTAGTTTCACGGCATTACGTGTTATAGGAAGACCGGAAGCTATGTGGTTCATAAAAACATGTTCTTACTCAATATCAACCCACAATTATTGCTTTTATTTTAAAATCGTATAATTTCGGACTTTTTCTGCCGTCTGTGAGGAAAATAAATGGGGCTAAGAGCGGTGTTTATATGATATGAAATCGGAAAAACATTTAAAAAGAATAAAATAATACTTAATTCCGAGTATTCTTGCTTTTCTCTTTGAAAGTCATCACATAACGGCATTGCAATACACCGTTCGGCTGCATTACATATTACAGATCTGCCGTAGTTCTCTATTTATAGAGCCCTGATGAGAAGACCTTTGGAAAAACTGGAAGAAATGCCACCGAAACTGAATACTTAACGTGGATCATAAATATATCAACAATTAAACAACATCTTCAATTTCTCTTCACACAATACGTCTCCTTGCAGTATCAACACTAATTCGGCTGACTGGTTATATTTACACCATAACGGTGCACAGCTGATATAAAAGGACTTGTAGTTTTTAAAGATATTACTGATTTTCTTTGAATATAAGAATGTAAATACTGAGTCTGAAATAGTATAGCAATATGCTGTAAAATTATGTGAAAACATGAATAAAACTACACATCTTCAGATGTTGTACATACATAAGTGTCCTACACTGATAATACAAAGTTATTATAGCTGTGTGTACCTTGTGTGCACCGCCTAGTGGTTAAAGCACGTTATTGAATTATTGTTTTTATGTGTTATATTTGATTAAAAAAATATTAAGAGTACATACTTTCATAGGGGGAAAGTAAAAGGTCTGTGATAGAAATATAGAATATAAAAAATCAAGAAGATACTATTAGTGATCTCTACAATAAAACAGTTTAGTGCAGGATGTACAAATATATTAATAGGAGGAGGTGCAAAACAGAAAAACAAATTAACCTTTATTTAAACATTAAATCATACTTTAGATTAAGGTCTTCTTTTAATTAAGAAAAAAGCTTTGGGGGTATTTACAGATAAATATTAAGCCTGACAAAGTACTCAACGCCTAATATATTGCTTTCCTGCAATGTTAACTATGTTGAAGCACTTATTTTAACTGATATTATACATATGAATTTTACTCTTATGTATGTAGATAGTATAAGAAATGTGCAGAATATGACAGTTTAATGGTGGAGGTATACACACATATTGATAGATGTCTTGTAATGCACTGTTGAGGAACCTGTGACCCAAGATTTTCATTCATTGCATACACCATAGTTGTGTATATGATATGTCAATAAACCTTTGAAAATCTTGAAAGGGATGTGCAAAATAGCCATTATACAGTCTTTAATTAACTATTAGTAGAGAATAACGAGTAATGAATATACTTTATTACTCGTTTCCATTCATGTCAATTGCAGATAAATGTTTAGTCTTCTCAAGCACCAACTATCAAATATCTCTCCTGATTGTTGGCAATTGACAATCACCGTCCCTGAATTTTACTCAGGTGAAACTAAAGTCTGATTTAAGGGTTGTTTATATTTCACATCATTAATCAGAATCTGCAAAGTAACTCAAATAAGTGTAGTGGAGTAAAAATACCAGGTTAACCTCTGTATTGTAGTGGAGTAGAATTACAAAGTAACAATGAGCTGTCATGTGCAGGGCCGCCTTAATGCACGGGCTGACCTGGGCTGAAGCCCAGGGGCCTACGGAGATCGGGGGCCTATCATGAGCCAATTAAAAAAATATATATATATATTTTTTATTTCGGGTGTTTTCAATTTTTTTTTTAAATAAACAAAGTCTTGGCTTTCAGAATATGAAACTTTCATTTCCAAAATCACACGATAAATACATTTATGAAGTTTGTAAAGGGAAGACGACAGCTCTCCCTCGCCACTCTGCTGTTCCACAGCGCCGCCCCCCCTCCCTCCACTGAAATTATGAATGTAAGGTGTATAGTAATCATAGATAACACAGCAAGGTCCGTTACAGTTTGTCTTCATCTGATTTAAAAAAAACAAAGTCTTGGCTTTCAGAATATTAAACTTGTTTCGGCAAACTCAGATGATAAGTACAACTTTGAAGTTTGTAACGACATAATTACAAGCGGAGAACGGAGTAACTTAACGTCACAGCAGGCATAACAACAGCCGGTGTTTCTCGTGAGGGTTTTCCCCGGGAAACAAACACAATACACACAAACGCAAATATACACAAACACACACACGTCAGTATGAGAATATGTTTCACATGTGACTTATTCAAATTGCGAGTGATTGAGTGAAGAAAAAGTTTGAGTGGCGCTCGGAAAAGGAAATTGTTGAGGGAAAAGGAGTTTCGAGACAAGCAGCTGTTACAAAAGATGCCGAAGCTTACAGGCTATTTTAAACCTGTAGGCCAGGATGAGGAGGAAGGACAGATGAGTTCTGTACCGAGCGGTAGCGGTGCCAGCCGCGGGGCCTCGGAGACAAGTAGGCCGTCTGGTTCTGATAGCGATGGAGTAGCGGGAAAGGAAAAACAGACAGGAGGGACATTATCTGTTAGAGGAGATGGAGAGGACGACGAGGACTTGCTACGTGGAGGGGAGCCAACGGCAACCGGACAAATACATGAGGGAGGCCCGATACGTCACTCATATGGAGGAGAGGACCAGGCGCGTGTAGAGTAGAGTGGAGAAGTGCGATCACAGAGCCTGCCGAGGCTATAAATGACTTTGATTTGTTGTTTAAATAGGGGGCCTACAAAAACTATCAGCCCCAGGGCCTGATGGCAGGTTAAGCCGGGCTTGGTCATGTGGGTATATATTAATGCTGCGCATTATGAACACAAGCGATTTTCACCCATTTATGAATTATATGTTTTACATTTGATAACACCAATGTCATGGCAACTTCTAATTGTGGGAAAAACGAAAACGTTCAGTAGAGACGTCCCATAGAACATTTTGCAAAACACAATAGCCAGCATGTGTAGTTCTGGGGGGGCGATTGATCCCAGTTTTGGATAGTCTGGCGTGGTTTCGTTCCATTTCAAACAGCTGTTTGACGCTAGGCGTAACCTTGGCGCACTGCCACTCCAACATCCAATCCAAGAGCTTGAAGATTAATCACGGGGACTGTAGTCCTAAACGATAGCTGGGGATTATGGGTAGTGTAGTGTCTTCGGCCATCCTAAACTCCTAGAGGCCTACGTCTGTTTCCGGTTATTTTTATTTTGAAATTCAGTTCCTGACGGACGTCAAAAAAGCCAGAGATTATGGAAATAAACCAATAAATAAAAACAAGGATAATTATGTGTTATTGTTGAGTAAATAACAGTGTGTTATTTAGAAAAGAATAACAAATTAGAAGGAAATAAATATAAAAAAAATACAGATTTCAGTATCCTGCGGCTCTCAGCCCCATTTATTTTCCTCAAAGAAGGCAACAAAAGTCAGAAATGATACGATTTAAAATAAAAGCAATAATTGTGGCTTGATATTGAGTAAGAACATGCTTTTATGAACCACACAGCTTCCGTTCTTCCTATAACACGTAATGCCGTGAGACTACCAATAGAAATACATTGTTTTTAAAATCGTGCTGTGCAACACGAAAACAAGGGGAAAATCGTGTTGGTGAACACGAATCAATAGATTAAAAATCGTGTTGGTGAACACGAAATGCCATGAGACTGGGTTGTCTGAGGTGGTGGGCAGGAGCTTATTGAATGGGGAGACTTCACCGCCTCGCCTACGCCTTCAGAACCGCTTCACGACCCTGTCAGACGATCCGGTCCATCCAGCTGATGCTCCCGCGGCACTGACCCGTCCAGATGATCCAATCCATCCAGCTGATGCATCCGCGGAACTGACCAGTCCAGATCTGCACCCTGCCAACACTGCAACTCCTGCGCCGGCAGCCGACAGTATTTATGCTGCTTCCCAGGCCACTGTGAAATCAACTCGGCGTCCCTCATCCCGTCTGGCGACCTCCTCACGTCGTAAACTCCTCAAAGAGGCCGTGCTGAGACACACACAAGGAAATCCTCTCCCAGTCCAGCTGTTACTGTTTCACAACAACACTCTACTGCTCGGTCACCACACTATCAATCACCGGCACCTCCTCGTCCCCTTTTCGCCCCAACCACATTAATAATCTGGGATTCCATAACCAGAAACATCAGATTCTTCAATGCAGCCACACGCTGCCTCCCTGGAGCCACAGTCCCGGTAATCCTGGATAAACTCCCGGGGCTGCTGCACTCACTCCCCTCAATAGACTAATTGTCCACGTTGGGTCGAATGACACAGCCCGCCAGCAGTCAGAGCTGACAAAAAATGATTTTGAGAAACCTTTTAATCTTCTACGGAGCTGTGAAAAGTCATTTTTTATCTCAGGTCCGATCCCAACGCTGGCCCACGGAGCAGGGCATTTCAGTAGGATCCTCAGCCTCCACACCTGGCTCCAATCCGCCTGCAGAGCTCACGATTTAGGTTTTATTGACAATTTTAATCTATTCTGGGACCGACCCGCCCTCTTCAACACTGATGGAATCCACCCCAGCAGGTTGGTTAGCCACATGCTAGCGGCTAACATGCAGCACGCTGTTCAGACGCCCCCCTGACTATTTTCACTCCATTTCCACACGCCCCCCTTTCCAGTGGTGTCATCTCAGGCCACCGTTTCCACTGCTAGAAACTTTTCTTCTTCGTCGATGCCGCTGACGCCTGCCATCTCGCTCTGTGGCGCCACCCAATGAACAGAGGCTTCTATGCCAGTACAGCGACCCATTTCTGTTTTAATCAACATACACAGAAGGTTGGTGACTCAGGTTGGAAAAAGAAAGTCCAAAAGGATCTGAATGAGTTTGTCGAATTTAACAGAAGTTCCACGTACTCCACGGTCTATCACGGGCGGTCAGAGTGATAGTATATCAAACACATTTAAACTGGCTCTATTAAATATCAGGTCTTTAGCAGGTAAATCATTTTTAATCAATGATTTTATCAGCATAATCTGGATTTTATGTTTTAACTGAAACTTGTTTAGACCAAAACAACAGTGCAGCTGTTCTTATAGAATCAACTCCTCCCAACTTTAGTTCTATGAGTCAGGCAAGACTGCATAAGAAAGGGGGTGGAGTAGCTATTTTGTTTAATGACTTATTTCAATGCAAGCAGACATCTTATGGAAACTTTGCTTCTTTTGAATATGTGGCCCTTCAGCTGAAATGCTCCTCTCGAGCTCTTTTCCTAAACATCTATAGACCACCCAAATACTGTGCCATCTTTTTTGATGATTTTACCGAGTTGTATTCTATAGTGTGTATTGACTTTGACCGCCTAGTCATTGTTGGTGATTTTAATATCCATGTTGACAATCCCCAGGACAGAGGGGCTAAAGAACTGTTTTGTGTTATCGACAATTTTGGACTGACTCAGCATGTCAAGGGTCCGACGCACAATAAGGGGCACACCCTGGACTTAATTGTATCAAAGGGTCTGAACATCTCTAAGCTTGTGGTGACTGATGTAGCGCTCTCCGACCATTCCTGTGTTTTCTTTGAGAGCTCTATTACCGACCATACAATTGTTAAGAAAGAGGTAACCACTAGACGTCACTTAACTGAAAATGCACAAGAAATGTTTGCCCAGATTTTTACTCCCTCGATTGCCCATGCTAACTTCTCAGTAAATGAGCTACTGTAGTTGATCATTTTAATTCTAAAATAACAAATGTCCTGGATGCCATTGCTCCCATTAAAACAAAGGAAGTATCTGGCAAAAAAAAATCACCATGGAGAAAAGCCATGACTGTGAGAACAGCAAAAACTGAGTGCAAAAAAAGCTGAACGCAGGTGGAGAAAAACAAATCTCCAAGTTTACTTTGAAATATATAAATAATAATAATAATACATTACATTTATAAAGTGCTTTTCCTGGTGCTCAAAGCGCTTAAAAGAGAGACTCTGCGTCTATAATCAGGAACAGTGGCGAGCTGTGACTTTTATACCTAGGCCCTCTGACCCTCCCCCTTCCCTCTTAAAAAGAAGAGATATTACGTCACAGCGTATACTTCAGCGGAATATCAAAACAGTGGCCCGGGGTGCAAAACGCATCAATGATAGCGACCCTCTACCACACAAAACAACACCATTTATATAAAAACCTATCATGACAGGGCACCACAGCCAAGTAACAATTACAAATGAATTAAGTCGGCACAGCGGCCCACATTGAAAATGACTTAGGCCTACCTTTGATGATCAAATCACTTAAACACAAAGTCCATCCTCCTGTCCTTTTGGATCAAGCACTTGCGGGTTATTCAGCTGATCCTTTGTCCCTCCAGTTTATCATTGTAACTCAATCTTGAAAATGACTCGGTTAATAATTCCACAACGATGTCATCACTATCACTGAAGTGAGCCATCACGAACAAACTTATGCTAATCATAAATCTATCGATCATAAATCTATCGAATAGATTTATGATTCGAAAATAATAAAAGTAGGGTAGACATGTGGATATTATCCGGCTGAACAAAACGTGCATTTATCTAACAGGTTCGTTTTCCACAGACCTTATTTCGAGGTTTTTTTCCAAAATCCTATGGAGAAATCCTATTGCTTTCTGTCGATGGAATCCGAGCGCGGCTTACATCCGGGTTTTTACGACGCGTCACTGCACCACTTGCATAGACCTCACAGCGGGCGGAACTTGTCATAAAGTCCGCGAAAATAAAGCCTGCCCATTTAGAGGGAAGATATGATTGGTCAATTGTACTGTCATTTGACATTAATCTCTCATTGAGTTACTATAGCTGGCCCTCTGTGAATGTAGAGAGGGACCAACAAGCCCTCCCATAACTTGCAGAGACGGCATTTAACCCTTCACATTCCAACAGAAACTGAACAGACAGATTCGAAGGATTTATTTCTTTGGAAATGTTATTTTAAATAAAATTAAATGAAGTTATTTTGGTAAAACTAATGAAAAATGTAACAACAACAAAATATTAAAAATAATATAAAAAAATATATGTTTTTTTTTTAATGTTTTCAAATATTATTCTTTAGAATATCTTAGGCCCTCACAGAGGGCCTAGAGGGCCCTGACGGCTCGCCACTGATCAGGAAATAAAAAAGGCACGACAGTCTTTCTTTTCTGACATCATTACCAAAAATAAAAACAACTCACATGCTTTGTTTGCAACAAACCCCCCAGTGTCAGTAGCTCCAGAATTTCTATCCACCAGGGCCTGCAATGATTTTGCCTCCTTCTTCACTGACAAAATCATGCAAATTAGACAGGCAGTCAGTGCCTCTGTATCAGATACAGCAAATGTACTGTCCCTGTGTTCACCTAAAGGCCCAGATACACCGGCCAGTCACCTGAGAAGTCGCCGACGCCGACACTGACTGTTGCGTCGCCGGACTCTCCTGCGTATTTGTCGACTTTGCGCACTGGAACACACCGCAAATCCGAGCCGAGCATGTATGAACTGCGTATGCGTGAGTGGCAATAACTCTCCTTACAGGCAGGCGGCGGTAGTGTGTATTCATCATTCAAAAGAGGCAACAACCAGAAGACAGAGAAGAAGAACAGACTCCGTGATATAAACAAACAACAAATAGCGTTTTTCTTTCCATTTTCACTCTCGTCCATTGAAAACATGAACGAACAGGAGCTCTATAAACCGATGAGGTGAAGTAGCCGTCCGTGTGTGTTCCATCTTCCATTTTAAATAATTTGTTTACCTCCCTCACTTCCGTTAACGCTTCTCATGCACTGATTCGCTAGCTGAACAGCCAATCGGTGTTATCCCTTTGTCCGACTTCCGGTGGTGTTCCCGACGCCGATTCAACATATTGAATCGGCAAGAAAAGGCGTCAGGTCGGCAGAAAAGACCCGACGGTGCGGCGCACACCACTCCGAATAGGGCGTGCCCACGCTCATGTTCGGCCCGACTCCCATTTACTGCCGATTTCGGGCCGATGTATCTGGGCCTTAAAGCAAATTCAGACACCATGTCACAATTCCGTCTGATAAATGCTAAAGACCTGGAAGACATTATTCAACATCTGAAATCCTCCCCCTGTAGCCTCGATATTATTCCGACAGGATTTTTCAAAACAGTTTTTCCCTGCATGGCTTCAGATATACTACACATAGTAAACAACTCTCTTCAATCAGGTGTATTTCCACAGGCCCTGAAAACTGCAGTAATTAAACCGCTCCTAAAAAAGCATAACTTAGACACAACCGTAATGAATAATTATTGGGCAATATCAAACCTTCCTTTTTCAAGCAAATTGATTGAACAAGTTGTTTTTCAACAGTTGAGTAATTTCATGTTTTTAAATAACGGTTTTGATGTGTTTCAGTCAGGCTTTAGACCTAACCACAGCACTGAAACTGCACTTGTAAAGGTCTTAAATTACATACATTTAAAGGAGACCTATTATGCTATATTTAAATGATATAGTGTATGACCATACCTATATAAGGTATATTTATACATTTTATTTTTCAAAATACAAAACAGATCATTTTTTAGCCCTTCCTCGTTTCGCTCATTTTCGCTCTATTCCAAGCCTGTCTTTGAAAATTCTGAGCAGCAGCTGACCACGCCCCCCTGCAGAAGAGGGGGGCATGAGCCGGCGAGAGTCACGTTACCATGTTTGCTGTGATTACGAGTGTGGAATAAACATGTCATCTCAGAACAATGCATGTGTTCAAGCATATTATCAATTTGATCCAGAAACTGACCCTGAAGCAGTGGAGGTTTTGGTGGAGGTGCAAATATCTCGGTTGCAGCAGGACGGTTCTGAATGGTTAGTTGACAAGCTGTTGTCCCTATTTATTTTACTCCGTTTGTTACGATGCTTGCTACTTATTCCGTTCATATTTTGGCTAATTAGCAAGAATGCAATGTGTACAGTTTGTAACTTAGAGTTTGACCCAGCAATAAGTCTCTGAAAGGCGGGGGAAAGTTGTGTGGATAGAGGCAGAGCGCAGCGGCAGGCAGGCAGAGAGGAGAAGGCTGCGCTACAAAGGTGCATTTTGCATGATAGGTCCCATTTAAACACAGACAGTGGCAGAATATCCGTTTTAGTATTATTAGATCTAAGTGCTGCCTTAGATACTGTTGACCACAACATATTGCTAGACCGTCTAGAAAACTGGGTGGGAGTTTCAGCAACAGCTCTAAATTGGTTTAGTACCTACTTAAAGGACAGAAAAAACTTTGTCTCAATAGGCAACTACACATCAACTTTGACAAATATGTCATGTGGGGTTCTTCAAGGCTCCATCTTAGGACCTTTGCTTTTTAATATTTATATGCTACCTCTGGCTGAAATTATTAAAAAGAGCAATTTAAGCTATCACATCTATGCAGACGACACCCAGATTTATTTTAAAATCACACCAGGAGACTACTCTCCGATTAGAACACTGAGCATTGAGCACATCACTGACTGGATGACTCAGAACTTTCTCCAACTGAACAAACAAAAAACTGAGATCATTGTTTTTGGAGCAAAGAAGAACCGATTAAAAGTAATCACAGAGCTTCAGTCGGCAGACTACAAAACCACGAATGAAGCCAGAAATCTAGGTGTAGTGATGGACTCAGACCTGAATTTCAACAGCCACATCACAACAGTCATTAGGTCTGCTTATTATCACCTGAAGAATATATTGAGGATTAAAAAACTAATGTCACAACAGGACTTAGAAAAGCTTGTCCATGCTTTTATTTTCAGTAGACTCGACTACTGCAATAGTGTATTCACAGGGCTCACTAAAAAATCCATCAGAAAACTGCAGCTGATTCAGAACGCTGCTGCACGTGTCCTCACTAACACTAAAAGAGTGGATCTCATCAGTCCGGTTCTGAAATCTCTACATTGGCTTCCAGTTGGCCAAATAATTGATTTTAAAGTAGCCTACTATTGTTAGTTTTTAAATCATTAAATGTTTAGGACCGAAGTATATTGTTGAACTCCTACATAATTACGAGCCATCAAGGTTAGGGTTGCAAAATTCCGGGAATTTTCAAAGATGGAAACTTTCCACGGGAATTAACGGGAATTAACGGGAATAAACGGGAATGTATGGGAATGAACTGGGAATTTTCAAAATTGAAGGTTGGCTCTTCATAGGGAACATAAACATAGTTGGGGAGGGTATATTTTAGCATAATCTTAACAAACAGATGCCATTCAAGTACACTTGAATATCCATGCCATAGCACACTGCTTAGGCCTACTGCATGGCTATTGAGACCACACAAAGGTTCGCAACAGGCTCACAAATGTGAGAGTGGAAAAACTGGTTGGCATTCGGGCAAACCTAAGGCTCTCTGAGCTTGACACAGAGCCATCCTCAACAATGCTGGACAGTGTCACTGAAGAGGAAGACTCAGAGTTGGATGTTGATGAGGCCCAGGAAGAGCCCGTTGACTGAAAGGGTTTAGCAAAAATGCAGAGGATTGCTTGAAGGAAGATTTGCATGCATGGGACTTTTTGGAGGGAGAAGGGCTCTTTTCATTTAACATTTTGAATGGGACTTTGTGGGGATCTTTGGATGGGGGGTGCATTTCTGTTCATTTTTTAATGAGTGGGGTTGGGGTGGAGGAGTAAAATTTAACTCAACATTCCTGTTTTCGTTCTTCAATGAAACAAATAATTGTTCGATAAAATAATTAAAACTTGTTCTGTTCTACTTAAAAAAAAATGTTTTTAAAAAAAAATCTGTTGAAATGTCATGTTTTTTTGTTTAATTTTGCATCGAATATTTCCAAAATTCCCCAGCTTAACTTCCCATGGAAACTTTCGGCACCTTTGCAACCTTAATCAAGGTGCCTCAGGTCTTCTGGGACGGGTCTGCTATCGGTTCCGAGAGTAACAACAAAACATGGAGAGGCAGCATTTAGCTGTTATGTCCCGACACTCTGGAACAAACTACCCAAATCATGCACGTCCGCAGAAATGTTTACTATTTTTAAATAGAGACTAAAAACATATCTCCTTGTCGCTGCTTTTAATTTAGATGATCATATTTGAACTACAGTATGCCTTTTAAACATGTATTGTATACCTGTGGTGTTTATTTGTATTATTTTATTATCTTTGCTTTGTAATGCCTGTTGTAAAATACTGTACTGTATTTATTCATAAAAAGTCTTTTAATTTGTTTTGTAAAGCACTTTGAATTGTCGCGTACAGAAAAGTGCTATATAAATAATCTTGCCTTGCCTTGCCTAAAGGTAGGGTAGGTAATTCACTTCCGAAACACTTTTTGTTATATTCCATGGAATGCTCTTAACATCCCGATAGCAATGAATAAATATATACAAATATTCATAGCCGTGGGAACATGTTTCAAATGGGGGGTGCTGTGGGGATGACACCAGGGCTGGTTCTGACCAATGTGCTGCTAGGCAAGATTTTAGTTGGCAATGAAAAACCTCTACAAAAGACCAATACACTGCAAAAAGAGAAATATATTGACATGGTGCACAGCTTATATAACAAGGCTTCAAATTTATTATATATTATAACATGTTTTAATTGGGGGGGTGGACTTCACATCCTCTTGGGGGGTCCAAGATTTTTTTAACATTTTAAAGTAAAATGCTTCAATTTGGTGCACTTTGAGCGCCCAATTAGAGACTGATCTAGGGGGTACAACTCTAAACACCCATATGAAAAAGATCGGTTTGCATTTTATTTATCAAATAATTTGGTATGTGAACATTTCCAATAACCTACCATAGCCAATAACAAATGCATGTAACTTATTTTATTTGTGTTGTTCATTCATATCTTATTTTACCAGTTAACATTTATTTATTTATGTATATTTTAAAATCTCTCCAGTTTTAAACAATATTTTTGGTTTACTGTCCTATAGTATACATTGGAATGATTTCAAACCTGTTTTTATTTATCCTAATAATTATAAAGGTGTGCCTTGGAAATATTTGTTTACATAAATTGTGATCAAAACGTTTGAGACCCACTGAGACAACTTCGACTAAAGTGAACTATCTAAACACTCAGAGTCCTTTACCTCACTGAGCCTCTCAGTCTGACAGGAGAGGACTCTCCCTCCACATTATTGTAGAAACAGCTTCTTATATCCGTTAGCGCAGCAGAAGCTAACAACCTAACAACAATCCCCGCCGGTACCGCGGTATCCCCTCTCTCTATCTCTCTCACTTTGGCTGTGAGCTGCGGGCGCCTGCTAAGCCAACATCCCCCACTTTCATCACTTACAGCGCCCATCGTACAGGGCAAATGGAAAATGTAACCGGGGTGAAAAGGGTGTTATCTTTACTTAATTATGAATGTTGTTACATCAAGGCTGAAAATTCGTTTTTTTTTTATTATATCTTGTGGAAGTGCAGATCCCCTGTCCTCCACAAGGGGGTGCTGCAGCACCCTCAGCACCCCTACTTCCCACGGCCCTGCAAATATTTCATCTGTGGAAGCCGTGGCGCTGTAAAAAGCAAGCCCAATCATCTGCCCCGGGTCGCGGCAGATAATTGTGGGGGGGCTCTGTTTGGAAGTGCGAAGGGGGTTGGGATCTCATTATTGGACCTTAAGGGCTATACTGTATATGAGGCTCTAAAGTTCTGCTCCATTATCTTTATCAAATGTACACATTGATGCCACCAAATGACACAGTAAAAAGAAAAAGTACTACAAATAAGTCAAGTTACATCTTAAATTATTAATATATACACAACATTATTTTTTAAATATCCAACCTTCAAATTGCTATTTTAAATCAACATTGCTCTGCACACTTGCTAAAGATCATTTGTATGGAAATCTCAGTTCAAATTTCAGTTGCGCGAGTATGGTGAAAAGTATGTGAGTAAATCTCACTGTAAACTATTTAATTATGACCGATCATAACTCAGCTTTATGCACACACATACATTTAGCATGGTTTAAGAAACGGGCTCCGTGTTACAAGACAGATCGGGGGGGTTTGGCGGCACCGCTGCAGACTCTTTGGACACACACACTCACACACCGCCGCAGACTCTCTGCACGGAGGACCGGCAGCTAAGTCCGGGCGGTGTTGCAGCTCCTGATCGGAGCAGGCACACGTTCACTAAGCCGACAAACTATATCCGGTCACAGAGATCTGCAATTTTAAAGTAAAGTCAACACATATCGACCCTAAATATAGTCTATATTAAGAACGAGAAAAGTTGTAACATATATAGAGAGGCGAAATCCCTCCCTTTCCAGGGGAGCTCATGGGACCCCGGAAGCGGAAAATTATACATTGAATTAAATGGAGAGAGAAAACGTATCTTTTGATCCCGTTTGAATTGTGCCACGAACTACACATATGATGTTTGTCAATTTAAAAGAACATTTTGCAAGTCAAAAAAATAAAAATGTGTCGTAAAACTGTGAAGTAACACATTTTGTTGTGTTAAGCCGCTCAGTGAACTACATGTCTCTGGTCCCGCACAATACGCGTCACCAACACAAAGATGGCCGTCACGTTGGCACATTTCACCTCATTCTTTCAGAATGAGAATACAAGTATAAAACGAGGTGAAAATCACTACAAGTCTGGGCATGTTGAGAGCTGTACATACACGAAAGGGGAGTTAGTCGGTTCTGTAAGAGCCAGCATGCGGGACCGGCTTTACAAGGTTTCGGTGAGTAACATGAGTGCAATGTTTAACGTTAATGTCAGTCAATAAGGAGGAGAATGAAAAAGAAGACGATGAACCACAGACCCGCCATATAATGACTGCTGTGTTAATTTATGTTACTGTTATCAATAGCATTAGTTGACTGAGAAAACCGTCAAGAAAAAAAGTTTAGCGATGTTACGAGTCGACTAGTATAATATGCCCACGGCTGTGATTGACAACCTGGACAGCCAGTCAGAAGCTAGAATGCCAACCTAGAGAGCCAATCAGAACCTAGAAAGGGTGTACTGTATACGGGTGTGTATGCTATGGATAACATTAGTGTTCACAAGAACAAGGTACACTCCCGTGTTTTGTGTTAGTTGCTCTTCAGATTGAAGCGGCCAGTTTTATATCGACTATATGTGTGATCTCCTTTTTACATCTTGTTGTGTCATTTGAGTTTATTTGCTGTGTGTAGATTCAAGGATTTTGGTTATCTTGTCAATTTGTTTTGTTATCTAGGCACAGCTGTGTGTGACTCCCTCTGGTACACTGGTATGTGTTTTCCTAATGTAGAGAGCATTGATTAATTCATAAACTACACACTGAGTCTAGATCCTGACCAAATCCTTTTTTTTTGATCAAATGTTTTTAAAAAATGTAATACACATTTAAAAAAATACAATGTACAATTACAACCAATACAACACAAATTACAAAAAATACAGAAAAAACAAACAATAACAACAATCAGACAAGAGGACAAAACTATGGAAAAATAAACCCTCCCATCCCCAGATCCGGACCATCCTTGTATTGCTCATTCAATCTATTATAGCATGTTAACAAACATGGTACTTACTTTATTTGTACAGATCTACATGGGAGAGGATGGCGCGATGCAGAGCGCTGTCTGTGGTTGTACACGGGGGATGTACAAATGCAGCCATGCTGCAGCATTGGCAATATTTGCCATGTGGCAGATCAGCTCCACAGAAGTTGAGTGCCAGTGGAGGAAGCCTGGCACTTCAAAAGTAGTCCAGCCGGTGTCTCAACTCTACCAACAGCAAGAGGAGACATACAACCCACTGGCCAGAGACATCGCCACTGAGGAAGTAGACTGGTTCAGGTCTGCACTGAGGGGCGCAGCGTGGCATGGCATGGCTTTTGTCACCTGAGCCAGAGCTGCAGCCTCAACATCAGGCCATTTTCAACGTGCCGGAGCTAGTGAAGGAGCATGGGGGTCGTGGGCTTGAGGCAATTCTTGCCTCAATGCGACTGAGCAGAGATCAGGAAGCTGCCATCCAGACAGCCAGCGTAGGACAGCGGACAAATCCTCAGTGGCAGTTACACAGGCAGGGCAGGTTGACAGCCAGAGATTTTGGCGCTGTGCTGAGGTCGGGACTTTCATCCACTCCATGCGCGTCCCTCATGAAGAGGGTGCTTGGGGGGTACAATTTAGACGGAGTCATGGCTGTCAACTGGGGAGTTGTAAATGAGGTGTGTTTGGCCAGTGTGTTTGGCCTTTTAAGTGTGACACATATGTAGTGATAAATGCTTCACTTGACCACTGTTCCTAAATAAAAAAAGTTTTCTGCATCGTCAGTCATTTTTTCCAAATAATTACCAATATTTCACAAATTCTTCATGTCAACTTAAGAGCACAGCTGTATGTTGAGTGTCCGCTTTGCTTGGTTCATCTTACTGGGGGCAGCTACATGGATGTTGGTGCAGTCCACAATCATTTTGCAGTTGAAGGCAGAATGAATTTATTATTGACTCAGAATGAAGCACAACTTCATGTCATACAATACATTGACTTTATTTGTAATTGTGTAAAAAAATAAAGCATTGATTAGCAAGCAGGACCTGCAGGAACAGAGAACGGTGATGGATGGAGCTGGGAAGAGAGAAGAATAAAGAAAACAGATCAACTTTATTATCGGATATTAAAAATTCAATTTCAAAACATGTTGCCGCTCCTACAGTTTTCTAGTATGTAAAGATGATTTCACATGACCTATGCAAAATATCACACTCAATACATGTGTGTCTCTGGGGGGTGCATTGTGCCTTTGATGTATATAAATAATATACCATAACCAAATACTATTACGTACAGTGGAAATCAGGTTGCCAGAGCAGGTCAGTGTGCATGTTCCTCAGGGTCTCAGCAGTTACAGGTGAGGTAAAGAAAATAAAAGAGAAAAAGGTCAGTAACAACACTTTAAAGTAAAAACACTGAATAATTATCTCTTTTAATAATTTTCTCTCAGTAATCACTCAACTACTGTCTTTCCAACAAACAGATTGACTCACCCTCACTGTCATCACAATGACACATGTCCAGAAGAATGTCATGCAAAGCTCCCTGCCTGCCTGCCTTCCTTCGACTCTCCCTGAACTGCTTCCTTAGCACCCGGTGGAGGGCGCAGTAGGCTACTCTTCAAATGTTTCACGAAATACTTACCATGATGACTACTCTTACTGTTTAACATTTTGGTGTACTTCATGTAATAAAATAATAACTTCATGGTAAGGCTACTAAAAATGACAAGGCTAAGTAATGTAATGCTAACTAACGTGCTCGCTACTCGTCGCTATACTAGCTAGGTAGCTAACTTGACTATGTTCCATGCACAACATGTATATATATATACCTATGATATTACCTGATATGTCTGATCCAGCGACTCCTGGTCCTTTCATAAGACGGGAAGCGATAGAACGAGCAAGTGGTATGATCACTTTTGTGATTACAACATGGTACAAAGCACACAGGCATCTTGTAAAAGTGAATTTATTGGAGCAATCTCTTATATTTATTGGAGGTAATAAATCAGTTATGAAATCTTCTTCTTCGCTTTAATTACGAGTCTCAACCACTGGAGCATTATCGCCTGTGACATCACATACGCGACCCAGAATGGGATTTGGGATTTGTAGTCTTTGTAGTCGCGTATCTTTCATAGTCTTATATTTCAACAGTTTTACGACAAAATGTGACTTTTTTGACATGGAAATGATTGTTTAAGATTGACAAACATCATATGTGTAGTTCGTGGCACAATTCAAACGGGATCAAAAGATACGTTTTCTCTCTCCATTGAATTCAATGTATAATTTTTCGCTTCCGGGGTCCCATGGACCGGAAGTAGATGGGCGTGACTTCGCCTCTCTATATCGTTTTTTGTAAACATATGACAAATGTGCGAGGGTGATGACGTCAGAGCATTGTTCTATGTGCCGGGGCTGAGCCCCGGACAGCCCCGGCCCAATTTAACCCCTGCTTACAGTGGTTCAGCCTGATCTTGGGAACCCTGAATCTTCTACCAGACGGTAGGAGCTGGAATTCTGGGTTGAGTATGTGGGTGGGATCAGACACAATTTGTTGTGCCTGTCTAATAATGAACTGCTCATATATGTTTTGGAGAGATGGATGTTTTTGGACCCCCATCATTTTCATAGTGATCTGTGACTTCGACTGCACTGTCAAGTTACCATACCAGGCAGTGATACCATACCTTATGATGCTCTCCAACACTGCATGATAAAACAGTAACAAGAACATATGTTCAACAAAAAACACTTTTCCCAAACTTAACCCATAGTTTGGTTTTTAGCTTAAAGCTTAGTGAGTTGTTTTACTGCCTACAGACAAGTATTTTTGTCCGACAACGTTAAATAGAATGGTTCCTAGTTTAACTTTTAACTGGAAGTGCTAAATATTTCCCATACTTACTTTAACCCAAAACTTTTCCTAAACCTAACCAAGTAGTTTTGTTGCTTTAACATAATCAGGTAGATGTGTTTCATAATGATAAACAGAATAAATGCACCTTTGAGAGTCCTGTAGTTTTAGTATACAGAGGTGTTGGCTGAAGGAAATAATGGATTACCATTTGCATCAATGTTTTCGCACTTGTTTAACTGGCAGCCCTGTTCTGATCTTGCAGCACTTCCATCTCTTCACTGTGTTTCCAATTAGATTTAGATGTGTTCTGTAACTCTGTGAATGGTTGTCTCTCTTTGGTTTTATACAATAATGATTTTGGCTGGCTGCAACAAAGAGTGCTGACAACAAGATCTTTAATTGGGTCTGTCTCCCCATGTCTCAGGTCTAATCAGCAGAGGAGTCACACAGTGGAACTGAGTGAGACATTCAAGTTTAATTGGTTTCCCCGCTGCTTATTTCTGACACTGATCGATGAAACCCACTGGAATGCTGTTGAAAAAGATGACACTGACCTTTTTAATGTACCCACTAAGTGCTTCGCTATCTATTACCACATGGGAGATGAGCCAATTTTAAGTGTGTGTTTTTCTAGTCCAGCCACCCCCATGCTTCTTTAATGTGGCTCTCAGGCTCTTGCATCCTTCTCCTCACCCGGCCTTCACACTGCTTTTCATCTTTGAATCTGAGCGGAGCATCCCCGGCTCACCGTGTCTCTTCCTCCTGCAATCATATGCTTTTCATTCAAGACATCAGTCGTGACTATGTTGATGGCTTTGATTACATTTGGCTTTGAATTTGATTCCTCAATTCCTTCGCTTTTGAAAGGCGAGCAGAAATTGCGTGACTTTGACGTATTCAAAAACAACGTTAATCAGAAGGTTTACCTATTAGAAAATGTTTCTCTCCATCTCTGAAATGCTTTGCAGATTGTTAGACTTTTACATTTTTTTATTGAATGGACATTGTGATTTTTTCGGGTGCTTTGCAGTGTCAGTGGTTGTTGCCAAGGCTGCAAGATCACTTTTTCCTGCAGGATATTCCACTGTTATGTCAGGCTTCTCAGGTGCATCTACATTTATAGAACAGCCAAAAGGAAAACCTTAGTTATCATTGCAAAATCCTGGACAAACATAACCTGCTCAGCTGGGAAAATATTTTAAAACACACTGATGCATGTCTCATTTTTAAAATTCTAAACGTCAAGGCACCCCCACCACTCTGCACTTTTATACAGCAGAAAAATTCAAACAGCAGAACCACAAGGTCTGCCCTAAGAGGGGACTGTGTAGTCCCTCTTAGGTCCAGTTCCTTTGGTAAACACTGTTTCTCTGTGAGGGCATCAACACTCTGGAACACAATACCAATACAGATAAGGAATAACACCTCCTATCATACATTTAACCACAATCATAAGAACTGGCTTTTAAACAATCAAAAATGTGAACACTTTTAACTGTATCAAGCAGGTATGATGATATTTCATCTGTTTGCATGTTTGTTTGTTCCTCTCTATTGTTGTGCTGCTGGTCCTATTTATTGTTGTACTGCTATTTATTTATTGTTGTACTGATTTTGTCTACTGTACTCTATTTAATTATGTTTTTATTTTCTAGTCTTGTTGTGGTCATTTAACATCTTGCCAAGGACAACAGTTGAAAATTAGCCTGCTGGCTAATACTGGCTAATTTACAGCAATGTGAATGAATGTGCACTGTCCTTTAAATAAATAAACAAACAAACAAACAAACAAGGTAATTGATATTGTGAAACTACTATATCAATTAATATGCCTGCATTGAAACTTACTTTTTACTTAATAATGAGAATAAATCATATTGATATAGCACTTTACCCAGTGCTCAAGGACACTTTATATGCAAACAGATAACCGTATGTAAGTAATCAGGAAAATGTGCAATAATATTTGATTTTAATTGATCATGCATGAATGTGAAACAATAATAGACGTTACTGTTGTCGTTGGTTGAGGTGAAAAAATGTAATTATGATTTTTGTGCTTTGAACATCGCATGTGTAATAATAACTGTCAGACACATGTAGTGGAGTAGAGGTTTAAAGAAGCAAGAGAAGAACAGACTCAAGTAATTACAAGTATCTCAAATGTGTACAGTATGTAGTACTTGGGTAAATGCACGTGATATGGACTTTTAATGTTTATGATAAGTGTTATGATTGTTGTTGAGTTTCATTCTATATAATAAACCATATGTCATTTCATCAGTCTCAAATGACGTTCAGTCTAAGAAGTCCTAGAACATGCATCTATATTTGTAGAACAGCCGATAGGAACACCTGAGTCTCTC
The DNA here is from genome assembly GCF_949606895.1 of Notothenia rossii. Taxonomy (NCBI): domain Eukaryota; kingdom Metazoa; phylum Chordata; class Actinopteri; order Perciformes; family Nototheniidae; genus Notothenia; species Notothenia rossii. Next base: position 53,955,149 of record NC_136902.1, read on the forward strand.
TATAGCCTGTAAACAAAAGCGTGAGGTGTGTAAAAATAGGACTCTAAAAAGAGAATGCTTTTTTCCTCTGATTATTTTACACGTTGTAAGTGCTTAAGGTCAACACAACATGACGAGCTTCCTGCTGTGTTTCATACCTACGGGTCTTTCTGGTTCATACAGTAAATCACTAGCTAACATAAGATTAGCTGGATTAGTAACAGCAGTATTCTCTGTCCTCTTCTATCCCCACACTTCTCTCTCCTCAGCTTCAGGCTGTCTCTCCTGCTGGGACTCTCATTAATAATCCCCCCCGTCTCCGATCTCCTCCAATCTCTCCACAGCCACCCTGCAGTTTCTCAGAAATCTGAAGCATTTTTATGCATAATGTAAAAGCGTCTCAGTCTTCCTGCATGTTTGCTCAGCTGGCAAATCATTGTGTGTTAATCCAGTTTTTGTGTTTGAGAGGCTGCTCAGTAGTATTACACATGCCCTTTCAATCACATTAGCATGAAAAGTGACAGGTGGTGTGACAGGTCACCCCTCTCCTTACCTATGCTAATGAGCTAAGTCCCGCCTCCCATTGTTCGAGGTGGATGTCACACCTAGGTGTGATATCACACGTAGGTGTGAGATCCTTTGATGTGAGGGGTGAGGTGTCATCACACGTAGGTGTGAAATGCCCCCCTGTATAGCGCCTTTGTTGACTCTGATGTTAAATCTAGGTGTTGATTAAGGCAGTGTCTTTGAAGTTGTGTGTGAGACTGTCTCGCCCCCGTCCCCTCACAGCCCTTTGTTGTCTAATCTAATTAGCCCTTGATGTCTGTCCTTTGATGTGAGGGTTGAGGTGTTATAACAGGCCGGTGTGATATCGCACCGGCATATTATAAGCCTCTGATGTTAATCTAGGTTTTGATTAAGGCAGTCTCTTTGAAGTTGTGCGTGAGACTGTCTCGCCCCCAACCCCTCACACCCCCGGCATCTACCCCTTTCTCCACCCTTTCCTGTCACACGATATGAGGCCAGAAGATAGTGGGGGGTGGAGTTAAAGGAACAAATATCCTATTGCCCCCATGATATTGTCTTTTTTATTGTTTAATTACTTCACGCAACTATAAGGAAGCCCTATATGAAGTTATGTGAGGTTGTATAGGGGTAATATTAGAATTTGCTGTATGCAAAAAAGAGAAGTTTTAAAAAAAAGTTTTTTTCTGCTGTATTCAGACAAAGTATGCAGATCCAGTGTGGTTGATCAGAACAAAGAAAAGCTGTAAACACTTAAAATACATAGAATCAACAGTTTGAGGGTAAATTAAAATATTCATTTACAAACATACAAGGCTTTGTCTACTGAAGATCAATGCAAGGGCAGAGTTTCACTCTGTGGAGGGACAAAAGAAGCATCGTTAATCACCTGGACAAAGGACTCTTTAAAGCAGAGATACCATATGCAGACACATACCCGAATATCAGCAGGAGAGGACCCTTTAAAGTAAATACATTATAAGGTTAAAATAAGATATATACAGTATGTGGTGGAATTAGTTTAAAACAGTCACCTTACATTTTTAGTTGTCCTCTCTAAATTAGATTTAAGGTTTTTAAAATGATTAGTCTTAATTAAGGGCTATTGTTATTTTGGGTGAGATCCTTTGATGTGAGGGGTGAGGTGTCATCACATGTAGGTGGGAAATGCCCCCCTGTGTAGCACCTTTGTTGCCTGATCCTTTGATGTGAGGGTTGAGGTGTTATAACAGGCAGGTGTGATTTCGCACCGGCATGTTATAAGCCTCTGATGTTAATCTAGGTGTTGATTAAGGCTGTCTCTTTAAAGTTGCACGTGAGACTGTCTTGCTCCCGTCCCCTCACACCCCCGGCCTCTCCCCCTTTCTCCACCCCTTCCGATCACACGCTATGAGGCCAGAAGATAGTGGGGGTGGAGTTAGGTGAAAAAAGAAAGAAATCTGTGCAAACTAAATAAAAAGACAGTCATTTCCACTCACTAAGACACCTAAAAAACGTTATTGTCCTCTCTAAATTTGATTTAGGGTTTTTTAAATGATTTGTGCTTGCTAAGGATGTTTATTTTTAAGTGTTTGTGAGACTGTTAACTAATGTAGCAGTAGTTTAACTACAAGGAAGTCTCTTTTTATGAAGAGGTTAGTCATATTAATTAAAAAAGATCTTATTTAGGTTTTAATATGAATGGTGATAACTAAGGATGTTCTCTTTAGTTGTAGGGCGTGTGAACTAGTGTGTAATTACTTTATTAACTATAAGAAAAGTCTCTTTGAAGAGGGTAATACTAATTTAAAATATCCTATTGCCCCCATGATCTTGTCTCTTTTATTGTTTAATTACTTCACACAACTATAAGGAAGCCCAATATGAAGTTATGTGAGGTTGTATAGGGGTAATATTAGAATTAGCTGTATGCAAAAAAGAGAAGTGTTTCTGCTGTATTCAGAAAAAGTATGCAGATCCGGTGTGGTTGATCAGAAACAAAGAAAAGCTGTAAACACTTAAAATACATATAATCAACAGTGTGAGGGTAAATTAAAATATTCATATACAAACATACAAGGCTTTTGTCTACTGAAGATCAATGCAAGGGCAGAGTTTCACTCTGTGGGGGATAAAAGAAGCATCGTTAATCACCTGGACAAAGGACTCTTTAAAGCAGAGATACCATATGCAGACACATACCTGAATATCAGCGGGAGAGGACTCTTTAAAGTAAATACATTATAAGGTTAAAATAAGATAGGTATGTGGTGGAATTAGTTTAAAACAGTCACCTTACACTTTTTGTTGTCCTCTCTATATTAGATTTAAGGTTTTTAAAATGATTAGTGTTAATTAAGGGCTATTGTTATGTTTGGTTTATAATGGGATAGGAGTTCAACTTTAAAAATTCACAGGATCATTCTAAGAAGAGTGAGAGGGCTAATGAGCCAGCACCATACTTCCTCTATGCGTTTTCTTGACCTGGATCTGATCTTGAAAAACTCTGGTAAGTACTTTTTATTTTATTTTATAATATCATGTAATTATTTAATGCTGCTTGATGTGTGTTAAACAACCTCTGTGCATCTGTTGTATTTATTTTGTAACAGCACTATGGCTCGTAATGGTTTAGAAGCTTTGGGAAAAGTACCCCTCTATATGAAAATAATGTGGTGTAGATTTTTAATCAAATCTTTTTTTTTTGTGTGTCTCAGTTCAGGAAAGTCTGAACCAAATACGAATTGGAATATTAGAGAGGATTAACTCCTTTGGTGGAACCCCATATGATTTATTCCCTGTGGAAAGTGAGTATATATGTATTTAAAACTGTATGTGTTTGCATCTAGCTTATTTTTAAAATCAAATATATATATTTTTTTTTGCTGATGTGTAAAATATCCAAAATAACGTTTTATATACTTACTCTCTTGTTAAAAGGTGATGAGGTTTGCAGCGTAAGCCAGCCATCAGTGTACCAAAACCTCCCCACTCTGGAGTTTACACACAGCATACCTTCTGCGACAAGTGCTGATCTAAGTTTGATCTTCAGTGATCCTCTCACACAGCATCCCTCAGAGAGCCAGACAGACTCGTCCCCCTGTAACGCCCCCCTTCAACAGGTCTGATGCTAACCCCCAACACAACTAAGGAACTCGTTTTATTTGAATGGCCTTGGCAGATTTTGAAACCAAGATACTTTTGTGATACACTTTTATGTAGGAACATTTTACAACTAGTAGAATGTCATTTATTTTGTAACAAATGTATTTTCTTAAATACTGTGACTCTAAAAAGGCACGTTTTGTGATTTTAACACTTTTGTACTGGCACTAGGCAGATTATTATTTATTTTTTTCTCTCGTTGTTTTTCTCTTACTTGTGGATACAGTTTTACGTTGGTCAACTTTACATCTGGTAGAAAGTTAAGTACTTTTTCTGAACAGATTTTCTTAAATAATCAAACTCTAAATGGAAAGTTTGTGATTTTAACACTTATTTACTGAAATTATGCAGATTTTGGCTTTTTCTCTTTTCTTGTGTTACTAAGATACTTTTAGATACACTTTGATGTATGCAACACTTAACAACTGGTAGAATATGAAGTATTTTGTAAGGAATTCGTTTTCTTTTTAATGGCCAAGGTAGATTTTGGCTTTTTTCTCTTTCCAAGATACTTTTAGACACACTTTGAGGTATGCAAAACCTTAAAACTAGAAATGAAGTCATTGTCTGATTAGATTTTTTCTTAAAGACTGTTTCTCTAAAAGGCAAGTTTGTGATTTTAACACTTTTTACTGACACTCGGCAGATTTGTGTATAATTCTCTCACAAAGGAACTGTAAGATACACTTTTTATGTATGCAAAACCTTAAACATTTTTTAAAATAAAATACTTTCTCTGAATACATTTTCTTTAAAGGCACTTTTTGATTTTTAACGCTGTTTCAGTGGATCAATCCAGTTTTGTTAACATCAATGCTTTTTTCTCTTTTCTTGTGTTACTAAGATACTTTTAGACACCCTTTGATGTATGCAACACTTAACAACTGGTAGAATATGAAGTACTTTGTAAGGAATTCGTTTTCTTTTAATGGCCTTTTTTTTTAAACACTTGTTCAGTTAAACAATGCTTTTTTTTTCTGATAACCTTACATATTTTAGTTATTTTCTGCTACCAAGATACTTTTAGATACACTTTGATGTACGCAACCCTTAACAAAAGTGTATAATATGAAGTACTTTGTAAGGAATGGGGTTTTCTTTAAGGTGTTCAAAACTTTAGAACTGGGTAAAATATTCATGAATTTGTAATGAATTGAGTTTCTTTTTTGATTTTCAACATACTACTGTACACAATGACTTTTCCATATATATATTTTTTTTCTGACAAACTATACTTTTGACTTATTCCGTAAAATCATGACAAACTATTACTTATTCTAAAATTGGACCTCTTGCTGCCTGGTTGGAAATGATAGATGAAAAAAGTACAAAGCTTAAAGAACTTTTTTTTAAACTCTCAATTCTACAGATGACTCCCCCCATTCAACGCAATAAGTCCCACCCTCCACTCAGCAAATCATCTAAAACTAAGGACCCCACTAAGACGACTGTTGAAAACTAGCCATGGATCTGAGGAAAAACCAAGTCTCCCACCGCGAGTTGCAGCCAGGATCAAACTCCTGGACTACCATCATCACCACCATTTTGGACACCCGAATCTTGCAGTACTACTGCTGCTGATTTTGCTCCTTGGGCCAAGACGTCTCTGTTTATGGACACAGTGAAATCAGTGTTGGTTGATATTGTGGAGGGGGTGATACATCGGTACAGAGAAGAAATCTGCAACGGATGCCGAGTCAGTCACCCCGGCCAGAGGCAACACGGTTGTTTGAATGACATGCCCAATATTTTCTTCAGAAACAATTACAACACGTTAATGAAAAGACTCTGGCTCACCGACTTCATTACTGAGATCGACCAGACTCTTATTGATAAAGAGATTTTCACGGATGATTGGAGGATCCAAGGCGCTTCGGAGGCTTTTCTGCACAATCTCAAAAATTGCAGATGCCTCAAGGAAAGACTTGAAAAGATACATGCCGAGTTGGATGGAGAAGAAGAAGACTAATAACCATCTTTGTGTCAAAAACAGCATACACATGAATATTTTGACTGAAGTAAAAAAACTCCATCATGATATTTCCACTAATCTGGGGAATTCTAAGCTGGAGACGGTCCTGGGGATGTTACAATCAGTATAACTATTGATTTCTTTTGTGAAAAAATAAAAATGTAAATAGGACATTATTTTAAAAATATAAAAAGTGTTTTTTACATTTAAAAAACTGTTGTCTTCATTATAGCAAGGGGAGCGTGTCTGATACATGTGTATTACAGTCCTTCACATTCACTGTTGTCTTCATTATAACAAGGGGAGGGTAACAGGGAAGATGCATGATACATGTGTATTGAAACGTGCTTATTATACCCCCACAGAAACACAGAAACATGGACACACAGAAACACAAAAACACAGAAAAACACTGAAACACAGAAACACAGAAAACACTGAAACACTGAAACACTGAAAAAACACAGAAACACTGAAACACACACAGAAACACCGAAACACAGAGACACAGAACCACAGAAACACGGAAACACAGAAACACAGAAACACAGAAAACACAGAAACACAGAAACACAAAAACACTGAAACACAGAAACACAAAAACACAGAAACACAAACACACAAAAACACAGAAACACTGAAACACAGACACACAGAAACACCGAAAACACTGAAAACACAAAAAAACAGGCTTGTGTGCTAGTATGGTTTTTGAATAAACACATCAGTATTTTAAAAAGTCAATGGGAGGCTGATACAATTTGACTTTCTGGCAGGTTTATGTAACGTATAAGTGTCTTGTTCAGATAAATCTTTAACTTCAGACACTTATACTTTACATAAACCTGCCAGGGTTAGGGTTAGTCAGAAACAGAGTGTTTGTACTTTGCCCCCCTGTATCTTTGTTTCATTTTAAAAAGTCAAATTGTATCAGAACTTCCATCGACTTTTTAAAATGCTGATGTGTTTATTCAAAAACCATACTACCTGTTTTTTTTGTGTTTTCAGTGTTTTCTGTGTTTCTGTGTTTCTGTGTTTTTGTGTTTTTGTGTTTCTGTGTTTTCTGTGTTTTTGTGTTTTTGTGTTTAAGTTTTTCAGTGTTTTTGTATTTCTTTGTTTTCTGTGTTTCTGTGTTTTTGTGTTTCTGTGTTTCCATGTTTCTGTGGTTCTGTGTCTTTGTGTTTCTGTGTTTCTGTGTTTCTGTGTTTCTGTGTTTCTGTGTTTTTGTGTTTCTGTGTTTCCGTGTTTCTATGGTTCTGTGTCTCTGTGTTTCGGTGTTTCTGTGTGTCGGTGTTTCAGTGTTTCTGTGTTTTTTCAGTGTTTCAGTGTTGCAGTGTTTCAGTGGTTTCATTGTTTTCTGTTTCTGTGTTTCAGTGTTTTTCTGTGTTTTTGTGTGTCTGTGGGGGTATAATACGCATGTTTCAATACACATGTATCATACATCTTCCCTGTTACCCTCCCCTTGTTATAATGAAGACAACAGTGCATGTGAAGGACTGTAATACACATGTATCAGACATGCTCCTCCTGCTATAATGAAGACAACAGTTTTTCAAATGTAAACAACACTTTTTTTATTTTTTATTTTTTTTTCCTATTTAAATTTTTATTTTTTCACGCAAAAAATCAATAGTTATACTGATTGTAACATCCCCAGGACCGTCTCCAGCTTAGAATTCCCCAGATTACTGGAAATATCATAATGGAGTTTTTTCACTTCAGTCAAAATATTCATGTGTATGCTGTTTTTGACACAAAGATGCATTACATCTACAAACAGAGCATACAATGAGAGCACATGATACACTTTTGATGTTTGTTTCATTTCTTCGGTAGTGTTCCAGAATGTTTCGGAAAATGAAGATTCTAGGACCACTTTAAATGTTTCGTGTACAATCGTTTCCCAATGACCAGGAATAATACTGCAAGAACGAGCGATATCCAAAATGTCCTCTAGTTTACAAACTTCAGCCATTCTCTTTACACAGGGGTCACTATTTATTCTGTTTTCAATCGTCCTCATCACCACACTTACTAAAAGGGTATTGACTACATTCTGATCAATATATACGGAGCGTTTTGCATAGTAGTTCCCCATTTATATTTTGCTTTAAAGAAAAAGTCAATGTATTGAAAAAGAAAAAATCCCTGGCTTCAATCAACCGCTGGTTATTAGCCTTCTTCTTGTCCATCCAACGCGGCATGGATCTTTTCAAGTCTCTCCTTGAGGCATCTGCAATTTTTGAGATTGTGCAGAAAAGCCTCCGAAGCGCCTTGGATCCTCCAATCATCCGTGAAAATGTATTTATCAATAAGAGTCTGGTCGATCTCAGTAATGAAGTCGGTGAGCCAGAGTCTTTTCATTAACGTGTTGTAATTGTTTCTGAAGAAAATATTGGGCATGTCATTCAGACAAGCGTGTTGCCTCTGGCCGGGGTGACTGACTCGGCATCCGTTGCAGATTTCTTCTCTGTACCGATGTATCACCCCCTCCACAATATCAACCAAAACCGATTTCACTGTGTCCATAAACAGAGACGTCTTGGCCCAAGGAGCAAAATCAGCAGCAGTAGTACTGCAAGATTCGGGTGTCCAAAATGGTGGTGATGATGGTAGTCCAGGAGTTTGATCCTGGCTGCAACTCGCGGTGGGAGACTTGGTTTTTCCTCAGATCCATGGCTAGTTTTCAACAGTCGTCTTAGTGGGGTCCTTAGTTTTAGATGATTTGCTGAGTGGAGGGTGGGACTTATTGCGTTGAATGGGGGGAGTCATCTGTAGAATTGAGAGTTTAAAAAAAAGTTCTTTAAGCTTTGTACTTTTTTCATCTATCATTTCCAACCAGGCAGCAAGAGGTCCAATTTTAGAATAAGTAATAGTTTGTCATGATTTTACGGAATAAGTCAAAAGTATAGTTTGTCAGAAAAAAAAAATATATATGGAAAAGTCATTGTGTACAGTAGTATGTTGAAAATCAAAAAAGAAACTCAATTCATTACAAATTCATGAATATTTTACCCAGTTCTAAAGTTTTGAACACCTTAAAGAAAACCCCATTCCTTACAAAGTACTTCATATTATACACTTTTGTTAAGGGTTGCGTACATCAAAGTGTATCTAAAAGTATCTTGGTAGCAGAAAATAACTAAAATATGTAAGGTTATCAGAAAAAAAAAGCATTGTTTAACTGAACAAGTGTTTAAAAAAAAAGGCCATTAAAAGAAAACGAATTCCTTACAAAGTACTTCATATTCTACCAGTTGTTAAGTGTTGCATACATCAAAGGGTGTCTAAAAGTATCTTAGTAACACAAGAAAAGAGAAAAAAGCATTGATGTTAACAAAACTGGATTGATCCACTGAAACAGCGTTAAAAATCAAAAAGTGCCTTTAAAGAAAATGTATTCAGAGAAAGTATTTTATTTTAAAAAATGTTTAAGGTTTTGCATACATAAAAAGTGTATCTTACAGTTCCTTTGTGAGAGAATTATACACAAATCTGCCGAGTGTCAGTAAAAAGTGTTAAAATCACAAACTTGCCTTTTAGAGAAACAGTCTTTAAGAAAAAATCTAATCAGACAATGACTTCATTTCTAGTTTTAAGGTTTTGCATACCTCAAAGTGTGTCTAAAAGTATCTTGGAAAGAGAAAAAAGCCAAAATCTACCTTGGCCATTAAAAAGAAAACGAATTCCTTACAAAATACTTCATATTCTACCAGTTGTTAAGTGTTGCACACATCAAAGTGTATCTAAAAGTATCTTAGTAACACAAGAAAAGAGAAAAAGCCAAAATCTGCATAATTTCAGTAAATAAGTGTTAAAATCACAAACTTTCCATTTAGAGTTTGATTATTTAAGAAAATCTGTTCAGAAAAAGTACTTAACTTTCTACCAGATGTAAAGTTGACCAACGTAAAACTGTATCCACAAGTAAGAGAAAAACAACGAGAGAAAAAAAAAATAATAATCTGCCTAGTGCCAGTACAAAAGTGTTAAAATCACAAAACGTGCCTTTTTAGAGTCACAGTCTTTAAGAAAATACATTTCTTACAAAATAAATGACATTCTACTAGTTGTAAAATGTTCCTACATAAAAGTGTATCACAAAAGTATCTTGGTTTCAAAATCTGCCAAGGCCATTCAAATAAAACGAGTTCCTTAGTTGTGTTGGGGGTTAGAATCAGACCTGTTGAAGGGGGGCGTTACAGGGGGACGAGTCTGTCTGGCTCTCTGAGGGATGCTGTGTGAGAGGATCACTGAAGATCAAACTTAGATCAGCACTTGTCGCAGAAGGTATGCTGTGTGTAAACTCCAGAGTGGGGAGGTTTTGGTACACTGATGGCTGGCTTACGCTGCAAACCTCATCACCTTTTAACAAGAGAGTAAGTATATAAAACGTTATTTTGGATATTTTACACATCAGCAAAAAAAAAAATATATATTTGATTTTAAAAATAAGCTAAATGCAAACACATACAGTTTTAAATACATATATACTCACTTTCCACAGGGAATTAATCATACAGATGTAGCGATTCATTTCAGACAGTTTGAAACGCGAGGGCCGTGATTGGTACGTGATCTGCCCTCGCTCAAGGGAAAACCTCCAGCTTGACTTGAGACCGCCCCCGTGATAGATAAATGTAATTATAATGAAGCCAGCTGCAATGGATCATTGATCCACCAGGGGGTGCAGTGGGGTTCCACACTGGAGCTCATGTGAAATAAAGTCAGATACAGTACGCTGGATGTACAGCGGAACTTTTTTAAGATCCATATGTCATGGATATCATACTACTGTGCTAAATAAGAGACATGTAATCATTTACAAAACATCATCATGTTGTTATTTAACAAAATAATTTTGTTATTCGAAAAAAACGAACGGGAGGAAATGCAGCCCGGCTCTCGATTTTTAATCCTAATTTAATCATCATCTTCACCACGATCATCTATGTTTATGTTCGCCGAATTGACATGAAATCACTGACACATATGAATATACTGTATTCAACTTCATTAAAACGTTATTAACGTGCCTAAACTCAGTAATTCACGAAAAATATGTATATTTTAATGGAGCTTTGTCGGTCGATCAGGATCCCAAAGCGTAGCGTGTGGTAGAGGGTGTTATTTTCCCCATAAGGAACAAGTCGCTGCAAATTATCCCGCTTATTACATGGCCACATTCTCAACAAAGTAACGACATGACTCCCAATATTAATTGAAATGCTTTTATGGATTTAGAAAATGTTTTTATTGATTTAAAAAATAGTTGTATGTATTGATTTAAATTCACATGCATCCGCTAAGAAAAATAGTCCGTTGTTACAGTTTTTTAAACAGTCTGAATGAAACGGCAGCTCTCAGCTGTGTATTTACACAACTAATGGCCCATCAACCACAGCTCTTTCCCCCCCTCCCCCCGTGATCGTTCTTCTCCAGCAGCTAAATTAACTGTAGGTTACTCTGAGTGACCATAGACTTTATGTGACAAGCTTACAGTAAGTGACGTAACAACACCATAAAAGCTGGTGGGTTGAAAGCAATACGGGAGGTAAAACTAACTAGAATAATTGTGATTTATTTATTGTGGCTTTTATGTTTTTAGGTATAAAATGTTATGTAATTCAGGCCTATAGTTCACCTTTCTCTAAAAGCCTTCAACAATGACAATATTCATAGTAATTTAATAAATCCTTCCAACACACATTGTTAAAAATAACCTACTGTAAGTTAAGAAATCATTCCAATATGTACATCTTCTGATGTAACAACAATAACATTATAAACAGTGTTGGGCAAGTTACTTCCAAAATGTAATATATTACATATTACTTATTACTCTCTTTTGAAAGTAATAAGTTACATTAGAATATTACTGTCTCTGAAATGTAATGAGTGACACTACTTTAGTTACTTTTTAGTTACTTTCACCAAAATAACCGCAAAAGACTAGCTAGGTATTTTAAATGCTAAAATGTAGTTTAGTGAAGCTCATTATGCATCCAGTGAAGGGCAATGTGGTATAGCATAACAACTGTGTAGGCCCTTAAGGCTACTAACAACTTGTATTACACGGCTTAGTTGAATACTCGATTCTGATTGTAAATTCTTAACATGTGATACGTTGTTAATACAGCAGTACAAACCGCTGTCAAGGACTATAATGAAGGTTAACATATTGTAAATCAAGGCAAATATTATTTAAACCATGCTCATGGTTTGAAATGGCAAACATTGAAAGGCAAAAGTATTATTAAAACCATGTAGCCTACTACATCATCACCTTGGTCCCATCATATACGCTGGGAAGAGAATATTTACTGTGCTTGAAAACTGGTATCACATCATCATGTGAGGTTGACTTTGTGACCTGGAGAACATTTCAGCTGCAACATCAGCTCGTTGAAAATAAGCTTGGGATATGAGATATTTTTGTAGCCATTCGTGGTGAAGACATCTGTGCTATTGTATGCATTATTTTTGACCCAACATTTCTACAGGCATGTCAGAATATGGTACTATTTTCACATGAATATTCTAGCCATTGTCTATTTTTATACCACAAGCTGCAAAATAACCGCTTTACCCCACTGTACAGGCGGGTAGTTGTTTAGATATACCTGGCACCTGCGGGCCGCAGAGGGGCGGCGTAGTTTCGGGCGATGAAGACTGCTGCTTCGGGGCTGGCGAGTCAGGCGGGAGTAAGCTAGTGTCCACAACGGAGGGTAACGTGATGTCCGCATCTGACCTGTTGCTACTGTCTGCAGTAGATGCAGTGTTGCTGGCGTTTAGTGATGGTTGCTTTAACCATTTTCGTATAAATGATTATCCACAGATCAGATGTGTGTCACTGCTGTGGAAGCACTTTGGAAATGATGCACGTGCAGCGAAGCAGGTCACGCGCACCTGACACAATTTGTTGTTTGTATTTTTTGCTACGTTCTCTTTTTTGAATGGTTGTATAACGTTCAACTTCCCCGAAGATCTCGACGCGAAGCCTGAAGGGTAAACACCAGGTTTACTAATCTACCCGCACAATTTGTCTGGTGTCGGAATGTCTCGCTATGTTAGTACATTCTTAAAAAACAAAACACCATTGAATTTCGGGTTAAAATGTGTTGTAACTGCGTTACTGAGCATTGTAACGGGTAATATATTACCCCCATTTCATTAGTAATGCGTTACATTACTTCGTTACAGCAAAAGTAATATATTACTGTAACTCCGTTACTTTTGTAACGCGTTACACCCAACACTGATTAAAAATAGTAACATAGCTGAACATGGTATTGCACATTTAGCTTTGAGTGTTACTGACCTGAGACGTTTTTATTACATTAATTAAGGTGACTGAGGCTTTTTAACATACAGGGATGCAAACTCATCAGGTATGAAAAAGGTGACAAGGATCCGAGCCCCCGGCTCCCCCACCCCACGGAATAACAGAGGATTTTAGGAGTCAGAACAACTAAAGCAGCAGTGTTAATAATAACAGAAACGCCAAAGAGTCACATCTAATAGAAATATATAATAGCATTTATTTTAAATTGTGTAGCAGTCAGTTTCTAATTTTGGCAGCACTGTTGAGCATTTTGAAAATGTATTTTCATGCCTCTGTGCAAGGCTTAAGTCTTTTTATCTTTATAGCCACATGGTGTAAAGTAACTAAGTTCATAAACTCAACAAGTACTATACTTGGGCACAATTTTGAGATACTTGTACTTTATTTAAGTATTTCAATGTTTTGCTACTTTGTTCTTCTACTCCACTACAGTTCACAGGTACATGCTGTACTTTTCCTCCACTCCATGTATGTAATACCTTTAGTTACTTTACAGATGTGGATGAATGATGTGAAATATAATCAAGTGTTAAATCAGACTTTAGTTCCACCTGGAATGAATCCCCAAGCTACCCTGCAGTATACAAAGTCATTCAAACTAGCTGCACCTTTACCAGCTTTGAGAACACTTTCATGATCAATCATTATAAAACATATCATATCTATTATTCTGAAATGGACCAATCTGCACAATGACTACTTCTACTGTCGCTACTTTCACTATATTTTGATGATAATACTTTTCTACTTTTACTTGAGGAACATTTTGAATGCAGGACTTTTACTGTAACAGAGTATTCCTACACTCTGGGACTATTACTTTTACTCAAGTACAAGATCTGAGTACTTCTACTTTTACTCAAGTACAAGACCTGAGTACTTCTACTTTTACTCTAGTACAAGACCTGACTGCTTCTACTTTTACTCAAGTACAAGATTTGAGTATGCTACTTCTACTTTTACTCTAGTACAAGATCTGTGTGCTTCTACTTTTACTCAAGTACAAGATCTGAGTATTTCTACTTTTACTCAAGTACAAGACCTGAGTACTTAATACTACTACATAACACACTTTCAGGAAAAGTCACGGACTGGGAGACTTTCATATTTTATTGAAAAAAAGTTACATTGCACACACACAACACACATCACACAAATTGACCCGATTGGCGGTTATAGTGTTAAATAAACTCACTAATTAATGAAACCAGTTCAATACGCATTATTCTTATTCTTATCATTCTTTATGAGTGCAGAAATAGTCTTAAAATCAGATCTGTTTTTTAAATGAAATCTGACGGCAGGCAGTTAGCTCTGATCACCTATGATAAATGCGCCGCACCTAATCGCTGGCCATTCAGCCACAGACACTGTTCGATAGGGGGGGGAGCTAGGGGGAGTTTGGATCCCCCGAAGAGGGAGGGAGCTCCCCTGAAGGCTGACTTTGAGATAAATAGGGGGAGCCCAAAACAATCGTGCATATTTGTGTCACACAGATTAGAAATGTTGAGTTTCTGTAAATAACAGTTCTTGAAATAAATAATAGTTATTGTTCATTACAGTTTCTGAATATTTGTTTTATATTTGTGAATATGTCTGGGTGTTGCCATCTGTACGTGGCGGCGCTGCATTCTTACTTACGTTGCTATGATTATGGCGGTGATGCCGGCGCGGTATTTGAAATGTTCATATTGATATTTTTTTAACTCTGGCTTTGTAATAAAAAATATGGCAAAACGAAAACAGCCAAGCGTCACAGCTTTTGGATTCACAAGCAAAGAAGCGAAGGAGTCTAAAAATTACAACGTGAACGGAAAACAACTTTTAGTTGGCCGGCTGTAAGCGGCGTTAGGGTCGAGCTTGACAGCTCCACACCGAGGGAGAGGCCTGCCGATGCGGAGCCTGAAGAGGCTTCAACAACGGCCACATCCGCCGGCATAGTGACACCGTCTGTATTAGTAGAAGAGTGTTTTTATAGCAATTGATCGCATCCGCGCTGCTGCGCCAGTCAACAGAGCGTGCGTGTGACATATTTAGTAGCAGGATGTGCTCTGAAAAATAGGGCTCCCCGAAAGCAAATGGGTAATTCGAAAACTGACAGAGCTCCCTCTATACAAATCAAACTGTAGACGGTGTGAAAGCACCTATTGTTTTAAATAATGGTCGGAATGTGACCTGTGAGCCTTCTGAATTACCGTGCGACAGCACATTCTAAACTAAAATGTTCAATCAATAAAGTAATATCTTATCTTATCTTAATAATATCTTCATATTAATAATAATAATAAATCATACAGTATGTTTCCGAAAGGGAGCAGGAGGAAGCAAGCACAAACATATACAAAAAATATACTGCATATTAAAGCAAACAATTGTAAAGGTTAAAGTATGAGCATAACAAATAAAGAAGTGTAATGTAAACATTTACATTATAATTATGATTATTTAATATATAAAGACTATATATTATTGAATTACAAGATTAGATATACTTTAGTTGATCTAAAATATTGATGTGTTCAAATTCTCTTCAAAACACAACTGAAAGTCCATGAAACTTGTCTTTCTGTATTTGTGAATGAAGCGCCATCTCCTGGTTAAAACCTGAAATTGAAAATCTGGCATCGCCCTCTTGGAAAATAGTGGGAGGGCTTAACATTCCTCTATACTGGTCTTTGGCAGGTCGTAGGCAGGAAGCTGTAAGCTGGAGTCTGAAATTCAGTGCTACATCTGTAAAAGCATTTCAATTAATACTGGGAGTCATGTCGTTACTTTGTTGAGAATGTGGCCATGTAATAAGCGGGATAATTTGCAGCGACATCTTTCTTATGGGGAAAATAACACCCTTCATCCAGATAAGGATCCCTCCGCTACACTTTGGGATCCTGATCTGTCGACGAGGCTCCATTAAAATATAAATATTTTTAGTGAATTACTGAGTTTAGGCACGTTAATAACGTTTTAATGAAGTTGAATACAGTATATTCATATGTGTCAGTGATTTCATGTCAATTCGGCGAACATAAACATAAATGACCGTGGTGAAGATGATGATTAAATTAGGATTAAAAATCGAGAGCCGGGCTGCATTTCCTCCTGTTCGTTTTTTTCGACTAAACAACATTATTTTGTTAAATAACAACATGGTGATGTTTTGTAAATGATTACATGTCTCTTATTTAGCACAGAGTATGATATCCGTGACATATGGATCTTAACAAAGTACCGCTGTACATCCAGCATACTGTATCTCACTTTATTTCACATGAGCTCCAGTGTGAATACCCCACTGCACCCCCTGGTGGATCAATGATCCATTGCAGCTGGCTTCATTATAATTTCATTTATCTATCACGGGGGCGGTCTCAAGTCAAGCTGGAGGTTTTCCCTTGAGCGAGGGCAGATCACGTACCAATCACGGCCCTCGCGTTTGAAACTGTCTGAAATGAATCGCTACATCTGTATGTGTCTGCATTAGGGATGTGCATCTCCATCACTGAGGCCGATGCGGTGCGCATCTCGATATTTTGCCACGATACGATACATTAACGATACATTTGAAACACCAGGCGATGCGATACGATGCGATTCACCCCTGTTGCGATACAGTTCGATACGATTTGATTCAACATTATGCGATACGGGGCGATACGATGCGATTCAACACGGTGCAAAATAATGATACAATTCAATATGGTACGAAAGAGGATTTTGTTTTATTCCTTATTGACCAGCATTAACAATGTGCAAAAAACAATTACCATTATAGCAATGACCATACAACTGCCAGACTGATGCACATAACACTCATTCAGTAGGCTAACTCACCAGTGAGCGGAAAGCAGCGGTTTCTATTGTGAACATATAAAGAATACAAATAACCTTTCAAAAATAGGTCTTAATAACATTTCAACTATTATTGGCAGTCACAGGCTGCTGTAAAAATAAAAACCACTCTCACTGACATAACACCTCACTGAGCTTAACTCATATGTCTGGCTTGCAGGTTTTTGTTAAGGAATATAAGTTGATCAACATGATCAGGATGAAGCAAGCTGCGCTTTGCTGTCACTTTGTCACCGGCTGTACTAAACACTCGTTCAGAGGGTACACTTGTTGCAGGGATGGACAGGTAGCTCTTTGCCAATGTTGAGAGAAGTGAAAGATCCACTTGTTTTTTCCACCACTGCAACACATCACCACTCAAACCTAAAGCATCCCTCTCCCTGTACTTTAAGATTTCCTCCTTAGCTCTCTCCTTTGTGGTCTTCTTTACTGGTGATCTTGCAGGGAGGAAATCACCGAACATCTGGTCCAAGGCAGTCTTCTTCATGGGAGGGACATCATCTAGGGAGTGGAAAAGAAGAGAAGAGAGGATTTTTAGATTTAGATGACATACAATACTATACAATACTATAGTATACACCCATTTTCAAATCAATACACTTTTATAACTTTTGGCACAGTTCCAATCAAAACAAACCTGTCTCTTCTTCCTCTCTGTGGGGGCTCCTGTCACCTTCTGTTTCAGCTGCCTGGTCCTCATTAAGTGTATCACCATCCCCTGCCTGACAATAATCAGCACAGATGAGCTATTAGATTTCCTTAAACCAAACAAATAAGCATCAGTTAAGTAAGCCACAGGTAAATAACAGTGAAAGTGAGACAGACACTAGCTACAATATATTGAGTAGTATATTCTTACCTGTCCATTCATCTTCACCACCTCTGCTGTTATCTTCCTGAATATCATGTCCTTAGTTTCATTGTCATCCAGGAAAGCCAGGTCTTTGAAGCGGGGATCCAGTGCTGAGGCGTAGTGGAGGAGGTCTTGGAGATATGTGTAGCGACCATCAAAGTCCAGTCTGAATCACTCCTTCATCTGGGAAATGACCATATGATCGCTCTCATCTGGCTGGAAGTGCCTCTGCAGTTTGGTCTGGATTGGGGAGATCATTGAGATGGTGGGGTTTTTTTCCTCACTGAGGAGTGTAGTTGCTACTTTCAGGAGGGACATCAATTTTATGACCTCTGGGATTAATGTCATGTCATCCTCTGTCAGGCTGGCCATGGCTTCTCCCCTCCTTATCTTCTTTGACAGCAGGGTGTTCAACACAGCAGGCTGCTGTTCCCAAAAACGCTCCAACATGTCCAGGGAACTGTTCCACCTTGTGGAAACATCATGCACTAGCTTGTGGTGAGGCAGGTGTAACTGGATCTGCATTTCACGGAGAGCTTCAGTTGCTTTTGGGCTTTTGTGGAAATAAGTCACCACCTTCCTAATTTTCACCAGAAGCTCTGACACCCTGTCCACCTTCAGGGCTTTTTGGGAAGCCAGGTTTAGTGTGTGCGCGATGCATCGCACATGTGGCTCCATCTGTGCACCAACTCCAGCCAGTATCATGTTTCAAGCATTATCTGTGACCAACGCTGGATTCTTGTCTTCAATTTTCCACAAAGAGATGCGACAATCGATGCATTGCGAGTTCAACCCAAACTGTAGCCGATGTGCACTCTTTCAACCGGTGCACTCGCATCTTGAACGTTTATGCCGGTGCACCGATGCGAATCGGTGAATCTTAACATCCCTAGTCTGCATATGGTATCTCTGCTTTAAAGAGTCCTTTGTCCAGGTGATTAACGATGCTTCTTTTATCCCCCACAGAGTGAAACTCTGCCCTTGCATTGATCTTCAGTAGACAAAAGCCTTGTATGTTTGTAAATGAATATTTTAATTTACCCTCACACTGTTGATTCTATGTATTTTACAGCTTTTCTTTGTTTCTGATCAACCACACTGGATCTGCATACTTTTTCTGAATACAGCAGAAAAACGTCTCTTTTTTGCATACAGCTAATTCTAATATTACCCCTATACAACCTCACATAACTTCATATTGGGCTTCCTTATAGTTGTGTGAAGTAATTAAACAATAAAAAAGACAAGATCGTGGGGGCAATAGGATATTTTAAATTAGTATTACCCTCTTCAAAGAGACTTTTCTTATAGTTAATAAAGTAATTACACACTAGTTCACACGCCCTTCAACTAAAGAGAACATCCTTAGTTATCACCATTCATATTAAAACCTAAATAAGATCTTTTTTAATTAATATGAATACCCTCTTCATAAAAAGAGACTTCCTTGCAGTTAAACTACTGCTACATTAGTTAACAGTCTCACAAACACTTAAAAAGAAACATCCTTAGCAAGCACAAATCATTTAAAAAACCCTAAATCAAATTTAGAGAGGACAATAACGTTTTTTAGGTGTCTTAGTGAGTGGAAATGACTGTCTTTTTATTTAGTTTGCACGGATTTCTTTATTTTTTCCCCTAACTCCACCCCCACTATCTTCTGGCCTCATAGCGTGTGATAGGAAGTGGTGGAGAAAGGTGGAGAGGCCGGGGGTGTGAGGGGACGGGAGCGAGACAGTCTCACGCACAACTTCAAAGAGACAGCCTTAATCAACACCTAGATTAACATCAGAGGCTTATAACATGCCGGTGCGAAATCACACCTGCCTGTTATAACACCTCAACCCTCAAAATCAAAGGACAGACATCAAAGGCTAATTAGAATACACAACAAAGGGCTGTGAGGGGACGGGGGCGAGAAAGTCTCACGCACAACTTCAAAGAGACTGCCTTAATCAACACCTAGATTAACATCAGAGGCTTATAACACGCCGGCGTGAAATCACACCTGCCTGTTATAACACCTCAACCCTCACATCAAAGGATTAGACAACAAAGGCGCTACACATGGGGGCATTTCCCACCCCTTACATCAAAGGATCTCACACCTAGGTGTGATATCACACCTAGGTGTGACATCCACCTCGAACAATGGAAGGCGGGACTTAGCTCATTAGCATAAGTAGGGAGAGGTGTGACCTTTCACACCACCTGTCACCTTTCATGCATACTAATGTGATTGAAAGGGCATGTGTAATACTACTCTGCTCTGTTTATATTCAGAGGTAAAATATATCATTTAAATCTCCAATCTCTCAACGATGAAACGCTGAGCTCAGAGTTTTGGGGATGGCAGATATCCTGTTTCATAATGTTTATGTAAGCCTTCTTTTTTCGTTTCCTCAAAGGGATCAATAAAGTTTAATCTCATCTCTAGAACAACTTAAGTGAATTTGTGAACAATGCGGTCTCTCTTATTGTCAGTTTAAAGTCAAACCAGTCATGAAGGAGTCCTACAGTAGGCTGTTAGAGTCCTTAGTGACACGCTGAACAGGATTTACAACAACAGAGCAAAACAGAGAGAAAATAAATATAGATCAATTATATAATTGAATTGATATAAGTACTTTAATTAATGAGTCTGGATGGAATTATTTATTCAAGTTATCAAAACCGAAAAGACTCAATAGTTATGTAACACTCCCCTCTTAAAATATCTGTTGCCTCTGAGTTCATTAAACGTCCTATTCCTATGGTTGTCCCTTTGGGAGGACTTGAGGTTAAAAAACACACATGCAGAGGAGCCGGGATTTGTCTTCTGGTTGGTGGACAACTCGCTGCACCTCCTAAAGCACAGGCAGTGTCAGGTGTTAACATCTGCCTCTCCCTCCCTTCTCTCCTCTCACCTTGATCTCTCTGCGCGTCTCTCCAGGTTTGAACACCAGAGTTCCCTCGTTGTACTCATAATCCGAGCCAGCGTTGGCTGAACCGTCCTCTGTCTTGTAGTCCACATAGAAGGTATTCTCTCCTAGACCGCCTACACAGCAGCAAACATACATACACTTAATTTAATAACATTTAATCATAACTCACAATGTAATAAAGTCAGATGTACTTGTAACCAGTCTGTCAAGTGTGTGAAAACTGGACCAGTATTCCAGGTTTTTAAAGGATGGGTAATAAATGAAGTCGAACACCAGAGTGAATGAAGTGAATACTGAGATTTTATAAAGAAAAAAATATATTTATTGGCACAGGAATAAACAACATTCTTCTAAATAATTCCAATTGTTTTTAAAGCGCTTGACACTTGGGTGCACCCCAAATAAAATTAAAATAAACCCCCAAAAGAAAATAGTTCTTTGTTCAGTTCCTGTAAGGTCCTCTCAAAATACTACCACTGGTAGCGGAAAGATGAGGTGTTCAGGTTATCATTGGTAGCTCGCCATCCCCCTCGTCAGGGAGAAAATCCAGAGTCCACAATCCAGAAAATCCAGAATCTTATTATCCAAGGGTATCTTAAAAACCCAGCCGAGGAAAATAAAATAACAATCAAAACTCCCGCTTTCCAAGGCAGCTCCAACCTCCAACGACAGCCCCAGAGATTGGTCCACCACCGCCCTGGTAAAACTCTTAATTTGCGCTGTTTTGTGCATATAATGATCACAAGTGTCTCCGTTCTTCCAGCGTGACGCTGCTCCCTCACAAACACTTCTTCAACGTGCCCTCACTAACCTGAGTGAGGAAGCAGGACTCGACGGATTTTAGTCCAACTGCAATCATGATTGCGTTATGAACCAGTGAGCTTTGTTCTTAAAAGTTGACCATTAAACTAAAATATACTATAAAATAACTAAATAAAAACCTTGTAACCTTGATTTATCCAGTGGGTTACACCCTCCCCCCTTAAATATATGCACGCCTCTGTGCATGCTTAAGGGCTGCTGGGTAACTGGTTCTGTAACCACATTAGGAATGTCTGTAAACCAATCTGTACTGTTATGATCATTAAGAGAGTTAGCAATGGCAGTACCCAATCCTTGAAACAAGGAAGTAACAACAGAAACCAGTGGATTTCCAAGCTCAGGATAATGGAATCAACGTGACGGCTCACGTTATCTGAGTGATTTCCTGACAGGATTATTTGCTTCTGTCTGTTCCTCTGTCTTTCCTTGACTTGACTCCATTTCCTCATGAACAGTTGCCTCGTCTGGGTTTGTTAAATCTTCCACAGAAGGGAAATCTGCAACTTCCAGTTCCGCAGGAATGACTTCTACAGGTTCTGAACAGGCTCCAGCTGAAGAAATATCAAGTAGGTCTCCAGGTAAGGAGGTGAACTGGGACCTCTCCAAGTCCACACTCCATTTTTGGGTCTGGTCGGGGACTTGAACCGGCAACCCTACGGCTCACAGTCCAATCCCCTACTGACTGAGCCACTGCCGGACACAAAAACACAGCAGCGGAGAACCATGCATCACCGGCTAGCTTTGACTGCTCCACTGTCAACAACGGCACCGAGGTAAAGCCTTGGAATCCTATATTTAAATAACACCGTTGCACAAAAATGTTTCAAACAGTGAATCAAGCAAAAACAGTGTGGGATCCTTGGTGCAAGCCGAAGGGACTATTCAGTGGACATTTAAATTTCCCCAGCATCTGCAATAAACATGAACAGCTAAAACATCTCCTCCTTGAGTCCAATATTGACTGTTTGGGAATATCTGAATCTTGGCTAAGCAATCGTCACCATCCACTCTCGTATCTATGGCAGGATATAATGTGTTTAGGAAGGACAGACTGAAGGGAAAAGGAGGGGGTGTGTTGCTTTATGTGAGGAATACCTTTACTTGTAGGGAGATTGCACGCCCAGCTAATATTGAGTTTGATTGTGTTGGTGTGGAAATCACACTATCTGAGGAAATGTCCCTCACCATGATTTGCCTGTATCGACAACCCACCGCTAAGGTGGATTTCTATGACCAGGTAAAACTCATGCTGAATTCCTGTGACTCCAACCAAGAGCTAATTATTGTAGGAGAATTTAATATCAACTTGAATGACAAACAAAATAGAAAAAGCTTAAAACGGATCACGGATAAACACAACTTAATACAACTAATGGATCAACCGACTAGAATAACCAAAACCTCCAAGACTATGCTAGATTTATTATTTACAAACAAAGCTGACAGAATAGTTAAAGCCTACAACTTCCTGACTGGTCTTTCTGCCCATCGTCTTTTTCTTTTTGCCAGGAAACTCACAAAAAAAAGGTTCATGGCCTCAGCTAAAACCCCTGCCTTCGGTTCATGCTTCATACCCAAAAACCTGCAACAATGTTTTATGGAGGCAGTAGCTGGCAGGTAGCTTTTACATAAGTAGCAGCGTTGGAAAGCACTCTCTCCTCTGAAGATATTGGCGAAAACAGTAATCTGTTTATATCTCAAATGAATGATACAATGTCTTCCTTCTCAAGGATAGGGTGCCTTAGGGACAGGAAGGAACATCATCTTCCCTGGCTGAATCTACAATGCAGGAATCCCATGAAATCTAGAGACCAACTATTAAGGCAGAGCTTGAAATCCGGAGTATCCACTGATAGAAAGAAATTCACTCATGCTTGTAACAAGGTAACACAAACAATAAGACAGGCCAAAGCAAACTTTTTCATCAATATAATTGAAGGAGCGAAAGGTAACAGTAAAAACGTTTGGCAAATCCTAAATAAACTATTAGGTAAACAAACCAAACAGGAAAATAATGCTCTAGAATTAAAAATCAATTATGCCCTGATAAAATCACTAGGGCCAAAAGGGAGGGTGAAAAGGGGTCTCGGGCGGACGGCCTGGGGGCAAGGCAGAGTTCATAAAGGGGCAAAGGCCACAGCGGGCGAACTCAAGGGGCCGAGCATGAGAGCGAAGGCAGCGGCTTGAAGAGTCAGGGGGCCAGGCCCTAGGGCGAGGGCCGCGGCCGGGAAAGTCAGGGGGCCGGGCTCGAGGTCGAAGACTGCGGCACTCAGGGGGCCGGGCTCGAGGGCAAAAACCGCGGCTGTCAGGGGGCCAGGCTCGAGGACGGGCAAGAAGGCGGCGATGGGACAACTCCGGAGGACGGGCAGGTAGGCGCTGACGGGACAGCTCCGGAGGCCGGGCAGGACCCGGTGTCGGCCGGACAGGAACCGGAGCCGGTGGGACAGGCGTAGACGGGATCCTGGACATGACATGGGCTGGTGTCAATGGGATCCCGGATGGAGCAAGGGCTGGTGTCGATTGGACCACCAACGCAACAGGGCAAGGAGTAGGCAGGACCCCCGGCGGGACAGGTGTCGGCAGGATCCCCCACGGAAGAGGACAAGGAGTTGGCAGGACCCCCGGCGAGACAGGTGACGGCGGGACCTCCAACGGAACAGGACATAGGGTTGGCAGGACTCTCAGCGGAACCCCCAACGACCAGTGTTGTGCTAGTTACTGAAAACCAGTAACTACTTCCAATTACTAGTTACTTCATTTCAAAAGTAACTCGGTTACTTTACTGATCACTCACACCCAAAAGTAACGCGTTACTGTGAACAGTAACGCATTAGTTACTTTAAAAAAAAAAGTTCCCATTAAGCCTTCATTTCAGTACTGTTATTGCATTGGAGAATAATACAATCTGTTGATCAAGAAGTAGCAATAGAAATAGTAGAAATAGCCTGCAAGTGTTCTACATCATACCGTCCCTCGGTTAAAATCCAGCCGCTATTGCTTAGGTGGAGGTGGAGTGGCGTCGGATGAGTCTGGGTCTGTTGTCTTAGCTAGGCTACTAACTTCGTCCCAGCATGTTGTTTCTGCAGATGTTTCAACATATTTGAATTGCTGTTTTGGGCAGTAGATAGGATCTTTGACCCGCAAAGACACAACTTACCTTTAACTAAAACGTTCTTTTCTTTGTGCTCGACAAAAGTGAAATAGTGAGAATATCTCCAGGCGGACAAACTCGACTTGAGCTCCTCCGCCGCCATGATAGTCTTGTTAGTAAACACAAACACGCCCACAGCGCGTCTCCGCATGTGACACAGGAAGTATCTAAGTACATTTACTCAAGTACTGTACTTAAGTACAGTTCTCATCTCTGTTCGCCTAGCTGTTGGCGCCGCTCACCAACGTCTGGGAGCCGAGACTATATAAAAAATAATAACGGAGTAACGCACCATGTAGTAACGGTAATTGAGTTAAAAATAACGGCGTTACAGTAACGCGCTACAGTGACGCGTAACTTTGTCGGCGGGGCCTCCAACAGCACAGGACATAGAGTAGAGACTTGAGTAGGGACTTGAGTAGAGACTGGTGAGGGGACATTTACCCACATTGAATACTGTTTTACAAACTGGTCGTTTGATTGTGCAACAAATCTGAAACCCATAGAACAGCTGTACAAGAGAGTTATCAAGGTGTTTGACAGAAAGCCATATTCATACCACCACTGTACCATCCTTGAAAAACAAATCCTTGAGTTTTGACAATTTTAAGTCTTTTAAAAATATGTGTTTTTTTTATAAATGTTTACATGGACTTGTCCCCCCTCCCTTAGGGGAATTCATCCACAGAAAAGACACTGGACGCTGTACTAGGTCAGAAACCAGAGGAGACTTGTGAAGTCCACCGCAGACGGACCACTTTTGGACAAAATGTCCTTTCCATCTCATTGTTGAATAGCCTCCCAACTGAGATACGGGATTGTCCCACTCTCAATAGCTTTAAAGGTCAACTCAAAGAATGTTTGAGAAACAAACAGACGTGCAATCACCGCTAAATGCACTTTAATACAGGGGTATCTACTGTATTGTAGCTGCTATATTGTACTGCCATGTCATAAATACTTTTGTATGCTGCTCTTGCTCTTTTGCACTTTTTGCATATCACATTTTGTTTTTGCTAGGTTTGTAAAATGTAATTTTCTTAAATGTTTTATGTGAGGGACAGCGGATGGAAACTAGCTCAAAGCTAAATCTGGCACTGTTACGCTTGATACATTTGAATGTTTTAAGTGTTCATTACTGTGCATTGTCCCTACCAAATAAACGATTAAATAATAAATAAATAAATGCTAATTGGTATTTCTACTAACCACAATTACACTACATTAATCTGGCAGATATTGTGACTCTTTGTTTTTTTTAAATAAAGATTTGTAATTTCTAACTTTTCTTTATTTAAAACAAAAATATCTCAAATATATATAAGAACTGATATAATATTTTTGAATGTTTAATAATAAAAAGTCAGATTTGAATGCATTACCTCTCTTTGACCTAAAGGGGACGTGAGGTGTCTGTGAAAACAACCTGCAGATATGCCTTGGTGCTTTGAGTTGAGATTGCAGCAGATTACAGTGACTGATAAACGAGAACAGATGTAAGCATTAATTTAAGGAATACAATTATTACAATGGGTTACATGGTTAACCCTTGGTTGTGGAGCCTGATGGCTACAAGCACAGAAGATTGTGTAAGCCCCCCAGTGCTTTTCACCTTAACACCCCTGATGTAAATAGAGACTGCTGTACCATGACTCATCTGTTTTCATTTCATCACTTGTTTCTATTTGTTCCTGTGACTGATATGATGTGTGTACCTTGGCAGACCACAGCCAGGGTCAGGACCCCGCAGTTCTCCATGCACTGACTGTGGGCGCTCTCGAAGGAGATGCGGCTGCAGATCCCCACGTTGTCTTCTTCCTCTGGCGCCTCCTCGTCGGTGACCGCTGTGCGGCGAGCGTTATCGGCTGCGTGCCTCTTCAGGACGTTCCCCGCTCCGATCATCATACGAGTCGCCTGGAGAGACGTCAGGAGAAACAGATAACTCATTCCTTCAACTTTGCTTCCCTTTTGCAAAGTGTTCACAACAAGTAAAAGACATGGCAGGGATTTTCTAAATGTCATTTTTCACCACAAACAAAGGAAGGACTCATTGAGAAAATACTATCAATAGCAAAGGTGGAGATCATTTTGAAGTATTAACGATGATTTTTATTGACTTATATGCTGTTTTCTTTTTTGATTTAACGATGGATTGATTGTTTGGTTTTAAAATCAGTGCAATTACATAAAATGCTGTGACACCCCCACCGTGTTTGTCTAGTTCATCCAACCACCTCAACATTATAATTTTTTTTACAATTGATTAAAAACAACAGTTTCTCAGGAAAAGCTGAATTGTTTATACAATGAGTGAAACGTACGTTACTCACTTGTACTTGTGATATTCAGACTTTTAATGTACTGTATATCAGAAAATAGTATGCATGTTGTTAAGTTTCATTCAACTTTATAAACTTTATTTAGTTTCATCATGAGTTGAGAGGTTCTTTTGCTGGTCTGCATAACCTTGTGGGCTGGCTTCAGGAACTATTCATGTATAATGTGTTAGAAATGGGCTAAGAACCCAGAATTGGAATTTGTAAATTGATATTGGAACCTGTGTTTATGTGTGTGTGTGTGTGTGTGTGTGTGTGTGTGTGTGTGTGTGTGTGTGTGTGTGTGTGTCACCTGTATGCGGTAGAAGGCTCTGCTCTTCTGCTGGTGCAGCAGGGCGTAATAGTTGGCCAGCTCCACCAGCTGGTCCAGCTCTTTGTCCGGATACTTCTGCTTCAGCTCCTTTATGATACGAATCACCTGGAGAGCAGAGCAGATTGAAATATCTAAACCACACACACACGAATGCACGCACAGTCGCACACACACACACACACACACACACGCACACAAACACACACACACTGAACGCCACTAACTCTGCAGCTGGGAGTGAGGATGCAGCTGGGATTGGAGGATAACACACAGTTTTCTGCCAGA
The DNA here is from genome assembly GCF_949606895.1 of Notothenia rossii. Classification (NCBI taxonomy): domain Eukaryota; kingdom Metazoa; phylum Chordata; class Actinopteri; order Perciformes; family Nototheniidae; genus Notothenia; species Notothenia rossii. Next base: position 53,982,644 of record NC_136902.1, read on the forward strand.
ACTTTAAAAAGCAATCTCTTTCTGATGATCTCTAATCTTTCATGTTTTAACTTCTGTTGAACGATGAGTAGGCTTCAGGCGTGGGTTCAAAAATACTTCTGCAATCTTATTGGAAACATTTTCAAATTATTAAGATGCAGAGTGCTAACTAGATAAAAAAGATTGTATTGCCAAACCTTTAAAAAATAAAATGACTAAATGCGTCATTCTCACATTGCATAAGATGTAGGCGAAGCAATAATAACGTCCAAGGAATTGAAAGGCTTGGTTGGTCCAGAAAAAAGTTCAGACATTGGTTTTAAATATCAAGGACTTGCAGGTGGTCAATTGAATATATACAAAAATGTTGGAACTCCAGAATGGGAAATATTTCTGCTATATACATTAGGCGCTCTCAGGCAGGAGTACTTTTCCAGTATAGTTCCGATAGTTCTTGAAATTTTGCGTTTACACCAAAAAAAAACGTTAGTTCATGAGAACCTTTTCACCCCCTTTTTAGTACTTTCATCGGAGAAAAAGGTTCCCATTCCTTATTGGCTGGGCGAATTGCAAACCACGCCCCGTAAAACTTTGTTGTGAAGCCGCCATTGTATTTGCTGGAATTAGCATTATTACCAACGGAGAGACACTAACTTATGGCAACACAAAAGAAAACATGGGAGCCGTGGAGTGATGAGGAGGTGTCGGCGTTCTGGTGATTTACTCGGAAGGCTTCAGTAGAAGCTGCTGGGAGTCCCAGCAGCTTCTACTGAAGCCAGTCCCCAACTCCGGGGACTTCCGGCCGGGGACTTCGGGTTGCAGTATGCGCCGTGAAGTTGTTTGCGGCCTGCCAGTAAACCCAAAGCAGAAGAAGAAGAAGTGACGTCAGCGGCTTCATTTGCCTAATCCTCCCTCAGGGACTTATTCCGGTGTGAACGCGACCTACTCTTTAGTTCAAAGAAAATAGTTCATCAGAACTCTTTAGTTCTGATGAACTAAAGAGTTCTGATGAACTATTTTCTTTGTGTGTGTGATTAGAAGCAGTTCCTGATAAACGTACTTGTTTATTAATGGGCATGCAGAACACACTGACTGAGTGTGTTAGGCAGTAGCTTACTGTCCAATTCGGAACACAGCCAATTTGAACTGGCAAGATCAGAAGCTGTGTCTCCACTAACAAAAGTCGGGGTTTGTTTTGCCTTTATATTTTTTATGAGATCAAAGTCGTCCTGACTTTACCTGGCAAAACTAGACTAAACATTTTGAGCAAGCGCGCCAATAACCAATAATAGTATTATCTTTCAAAAATGCAAAAAAACAAGCAGCAGGATGAGCTCCTTTATTCTGTCCTTCTCACTTTGTGGTGTGGATGGTCCTCCCTGTGTCACTTTACTGGATTCATTATCGTATTATCGTCTGTCATCGTAAACATGTACTCTCTCCTCTCCCTCTATCTAACATTTCAGCCTGCTGCTAACATATTTAAATGTGGATAATGTAATCTTCAATCCCTCTGCCTCAACTTGAGTTAAGTGTCTACTCTAACAAGTAAAGCGGGACATAGTTTGCATGAGTCAGTGTTGTAGTCAAGTCACCAATTCACGAGTCCAAGTCACTCTCGAGTCACCACTCTTTGAGTCCGAGTCCAAGTCCGAGTCATCTAGGGAGAGTCGTAGTCAAGTCCGAGTCCGAGTCACCCAAGGAGTGTCTGAGTCGAGTCCGAGTCACCATTACCTGTGTTCGAGTCCGAGTCCAAGTCCGTTTCACCCAAGGAGTGTCCGAGTCGAGTCCGAGTCCGAGTCATCATTACCTGTGTTCAAGTCCGAGTTCAGGTCCGAGTCACCTAAGAAGAGTCCAAGTCAAGTCCGAGTCACAAGTCTTCATGTATTAATCTTCGTGGATATATGTGTTGAAATGTAGCTGCTCCTCTACATTGCTTTTATCCTGTCATGTTATATTAATCTGTCTATTTAAATGCTGTGAAGCGAGTTTGCCTACAATTCTTGTAATAGATGCTATTGTGGTGCCGAGAGATGGGAGTCGGAGTCGGGGTATCGAAGCTACAAGCTAGACTTTTATTTAGCATCGGAACACACATTTAAACAACTTGGATGGGAAGCGAAGAACGGCAGAAAAAGGAATACCGGCTCACTAAAATGTCCGTGCGGAGCAATACCCCAACCCATTAGAGATTTTAAGATTCACCGATTCGCATCGGTGCACCGGCATAAACGTTCAAGATGCGAGTGCACCGGTTGAAAGAGTGCACATCGGCTACAGTTTGGGTTGAACCGGGTTAAACTCGCGATGCATCGATTGCGTAGCGTCTTTGCATCGGTAAAAAAACGATTCATTCATATAAAATCCCCTCATCTTGTCAACGCTCAGCAGAGACGATCTTTGATATTTGCTTCGCCACTACGGAGAACGAGAGTCTCAGTTATCAACACACACGGAAGTTGAGGGGAAAGAGAAACACAGCGCACCGAAAAATACCTACAAATCAAACGTTTGGCAACACTTCGGATTGTTCAAGAAAGACGGTGTAATAGTCCTTTATGCTATATAGTTGAGCGCAGGTCATGGAGAGTAATAAGGTATCCGTAGACCTTTGTATGAGGTATCTTTATTACTTAACAGGTCTACAGCCATGATACATAGATCCGTCCTAGATGCGGACTTGCATACACACAGTATCACTCCGCAGCCGCACCCCATCAGTAACGTCCTGATGGTATATGTGCGCGGCACTATTACTACAGACGGTCAACTTGAAAAATCACTCGCAAATTGTTAACGATGCCGAGCCGCTTTAAAGTACACAAGTAGTTCGAGGAACTTAGCGACGCACATAAAGAGGCGACGTGGGGTCTGCGGCTGAAAAGAGAAACCTGAAAGTGAGACATATGAGTTAAATCACTCAGTGAGGTGTTCTGTCAGAGAGAGTGGTGTTTAGTTTACAGCAGCCTGTGACGGCCAATAATAATTTAAATGTCTTCCTCACTGTAAGCAGTTATGAAATACCTGTTTGTGAAAGGTTATTTTCTTTATTGTTCAGATAGAAACCACTGCTTTCTGCTCACTGGTGAGTTAGCCTATGAGTGTTAAGCACATCAGGCTGGCAGCTGTATGGGCATTGCTCTTTGGTAGCTGTTATTTGCACATTGGTAATCATGGGCAATGCATCCTTACATTGTTTAACTGTGAGGTGTTATACAATTGTACTCTGGAGAGCTTTTAAAGGTAAAAAAATAAACGGCATGATGGGATGTGCAGTACCAAATATGTAAAGCACTTTTTTGTTAATGTATGATTTGCTGCATATAAGGAATAAAACAAAAATCCTCTGTCGTACCATATTGAAGTATCATTATTTTTGCATCGTGTTGAATCGCATCGTATCGCCCCGAATCGCATAATGTTGAATCAAATCGTATCGAACTGTATCGCAACAGGGTTGAATCGTATCGTATCGCATCGCCTGGTGTTTCAAAGGTATCGTTAATGTATCGTATCGTGGCAACGTATCGAGATGCGCATCGCATCGGCCTCAGTGATGGAGATGCACATCCCTACAACCCATAGATCCGTGGGCGAATAATGTCAATCACCACAATACATAAATATAAAGCTAATTAAAATTATTATTATTATTATTATTATTATTATTATTATTATTATTATTATTATTATTATTATTATTATATATAAATAAAATGTATTTAAAATGAGTTACCTTTTAGAGAAGTGATTATATATATATATATATATATATATTATGCCAATATTTTCCTATGGTAAAGTTTTCGTTTTGCACTTTTATTTTGATAGTAATAAGATCGGGACTCTTATTTTGAAGGAACTTTTACCGGTTAAATCGGTTTACTAATAAAAATTTAGCCCCAGAAAGCACATGGCTACTTAGCATGCAAAAGGATGTCATTCTGCATATTAAGTAGCCATGTGCTTTCGTGTTATCGGCTGAATCTTTATTTGTTGTTTAGATCACGTTACTCTGATGATAGTGTTCAAGACAGTTATTACGTCTGAACTCGATCCTTAGAGTAATGTGTTATGGAGCCTTCTCTTCAATATCGTTTCCACATAACGAGCATTTTGCGCTGCTCTTTTCCAATGTGAAAGCAGAATGTGTGAAAGCATACAGCACGATGCGGGGTGTCTCTAGACATCTTTAGACTGGAATAGCGGGGCCCAGTACTGAACTCGCCTCGCAGGTGCACACGCCAGGACAGAGGACATCAGACTCCAGAGAAAACTTGCTCGAGTCCAAGTCTGAGTCATCATTACCTGTGTTCGAGTCCGAGTCACCCAAAGAGTGTCCGAGGTCGAGTCCGAGTCCAAGTCATCATTATCTGTGTTAGAGTCCGAGTCCGAGTCCAAGTCATCATGCACGAGAATTCACAAGTCCAAGTCCGAGTCGCGTCAATCAGTGGGCGAGTCCGAGTCGAGTCACGAGTCCCTAAAATCGGCACTCGAGTCCGACTCGAGTCCGAGTCCAGGACTCGAGTACTCCATCTCTGGCATGAGTCATTCATCGCGGTTGGTAACAGCCCCAACATTTTATCAGACAATTTTGCCGTCTCCCGCAAGGAAATAATCAACTCTTTGCACATTAGTGTCCTCATCATAACAGCAGAAATTGTGTTTCCTATGTTCACTGCATTTTTCACAGACACAAAACCTGGGAAACGAGATTAGAGACGTATTACAGAGCACATTCTGCAGTGAGAACGTGTGAATTAAAAACTTTCTTTGCTCTCCATTCTCTTTTTTCCAGTCTCCACAAACATCTTAATGTTGAATAAATGACAGTACAGTCTTTTTTATGAGGTAAGAAATGACCAGACACAGCACGAGGGAATGGAGGGCAATAAACAAAAGGTGCAAAATGTTTCTGTTTTAATTCTTAACGGCATTCCTTCCTTCAAGTTTGTATCTTGTTGGTCGAACGCACTTATTGTAAGTCGCTTTGGATAAAAGCGTCAGCTAAATGCAATGTAATTCCTGTGGATGGGACTGTTGGCTCAGTGAAGTTGTCGCAGTTCTAATTCTACACCATCCAGGTAGGTGCACTGGCCATTGAAATACATGCAATACCACATTCATGGTAAACTTTGACTTTAGTTAAATGTATAATGTCAACAGATTTTACATAACTGTATTATGTTATTTGAAAGCAAGAATATTAAGTTGAACCTATGTATCTGCAGCAGCGGGTTGTTGCAGCGATGTTTGCAGTGAAGGACAGGTTCTTATCTAGGATCACACACAGATTCCTTGCAGTCTGAGTCGGGGAAACAACAGAGGTGCCGATGTTGATTGTTAGGTCAAGAGTGGGACAATCTTTTCCCGGAAGAAAAAGCAGTTCAGTCTTGTCAAGGTTGAGCTTGAGGTTGTGAGCAGACATCCACTGAGAGATGTCCGCTAGACAAGCAGAGATGCGTGCGACGACCTGGGTCTCTGAGCGGGGAAAGGACAGAATTAATTGAGTGTCGTCAGCGTAGCAGTGGTATGAAAAACCATGCAGGCTAATGCCAGATCCAACTTTGTGTACAAGGAGAAGAGGAGGGGACCAAGAACAGAGCCCTGAGGGACCCCTGTAGTTAATTGACAAGGGTCGGACTCTGACCCTCTCCAAGTTACCCTGTAGGTACGGTCTTCGAGGTATGAGGTGAGGAAGGAAAATGCAGAGCCTGAAACTCCAAGTTCTTGGAGAGTGCGAAGGAGGATCTGATGGTTCACCGTGTCGAATGCAGCAGACAGGTCCAGAAGGATGATGACAGAGTGTCACAGGATGGGGAAAATAGGACCCAAATGCAGAATGAGGAGGGAAGCAGGTTTCAAAATGGAACAAAAGGCGAGCTTTAATCACAAAAAGCTGAAAAAACAAGAATACAAGAAAAGGTACAAGGCACGAGGTAGCATCCAAAACAATAAGGGACTGTGACCAACATGAAGGGAGACATGAACGACAAAAAATGAACCAACACTGAACACAGGAAGAGACAAAACTAAATACAGGGAGGGGTAATCACAAGACGAGAAACAGCCGGGCAGGGGAGAAGAAACACAAGGGCAACAGTTGAACACAATCAGACAATTAGACACACCAGGGAAACTAACGACAGGAGGAAAAACACAGGGAAAAGGACCAGACAATAAACCAGGAGGAAAACATGACAGGGAGAACAGCAAAACACCCAAACCTAGACATAAAAACGTGACATAACATGAATATCGTGACAGAACCCCTCCCCCTCAAGGGAAGGATACTAGACATCCCTAAACACCAAAAAAGGAGGGAGTCCGGAGGACGGGCCTTGACTGACAGCCCAGGGCACGGCAGACGACCAGGAAGGGGTCTCGGGCAGACGGCCCGGGGGCAAGGCAGAGTCCAAAAAGGGGCGAAGACCACAGCGTGCGAACCCATGGGACCGGGCACTAGGGCGAAGGCATCGGCAGGAAGAGTCAGGGGGCCAGGTCCGAGGGCGAGGACCGCGGCCGGGAAAGTCAGAGGGCCGGGCTCGAGGTCGAAGACCACGGCACTCAGGGGGCCGGGCCCGAGTGCGAAGACCGCAGCTCTCAGGGGGCCGGGCCCGAGGGCGAAGACCGGACAGCTCTGGAGGCCGGGCAGGAGCCGGTGTCGACTGGACAGGATCCGGAGCCGGTGGGACAGGTATCGGCAAGATCCCCCACGGAAGAGGACACAGGGCCGGCAGGATCCCCGGCAGGAGAGCAGTCGGTGGAACCTCCAACGGCACAGGACATAGGGTTGGCAGGACCCCCGGCAGAAGAGTAGTCGGCGGGACCTCCAACGGCACAGGACATAGGGCTGGCAGGACCCCCGGCAGAACAGTAGTCTGCGGGACCTCCAACGGCACAGGACATAGAGTTGGCAGGACCCCCGGCAGAAGAGTAGTCGGCGGGGCCTCCAACGGCACAGGACATCGGGTTGGCATGACCCACGGCAGAAGAGTAGTCAGCGGGGCCTCCAACTGCACAGGCCATAGGATTGGCAGGACCCCCGTCAGAAGAGTAGTCGGCGGGACCCCCAACGGGACAGGACATGGAGTTGGCAGGACCCCCAGCGGAACCTCCAACGGCACTTGAGTAGGGACTTGAGTGGGGACTCGAGACAGGGCTTGAGAGGGAACTCAAGAGGAAACTTGAACGGAGACTCGAGAGGAGACTTGAGAGGGAACTCGAGCGGTGACTTGAGAGGGAACTCAAGAGGTGACTTGAGAGGGGACTCGAGAGGAGACTCGAGAGAGGGCTTGAGAGGGAACTCGAGAGGTGCCTTGAGAGGTGCCTTGAGAGGTAACTCGAGAGGGGATTTGAGAGAAAACTCGAGAGGTGACTGGTGAGGGGACTCGAGAGGGAACTCGAGAGGAGACTCGAGAGAGGGCTTGAGAGGGAACTCGAGAGGTGACTTGAGAGGTAACTCGAGAGGGGGCTTGAGAGGGGACTCGAGAGGGAACCTGAGAGGGAACTAGAGAGGAAACTTAAGCTGGGACTCGGGTAGGAACTTGAGAGGAGACTTGAGAGGGGACTTGAGAGGGAACTTGAGAAAGGACTTGAGAGGGGACTCGAGAAGACACTCGAGATGGGACCTGAGAGGGAACTCGAGAGGAGACTTGAGGGGACTTGAGAGGGAACTCGAGAGAGGGGTTGAGAGGGAACTCGAGAGGGGACCTAAGAAGGAACTCAAGAGGAGACTCGAGAGGGGACTTGAGAGGGGACTTGAGAGTTGACTTGATAGGAGACTCGAGAGGGAACTGGAGAGGTGACTTGAGAGGGAACTGGAGAGGTGACTTGAGAGGGGACTCGAGAGGAGACTTGAGAGGGAACTGGAGAGGGGACTCGAGAGGGGACTCGAGAGGGGACTTGAGAGGGAGCTTGAGAGGGGACTTGAAAGGAGACTTGAAAGGGAACTTGAGAGGGGACTCGAGAGGTGACTCGAGAGGGAACTTGAGACGGTCAGTTCACCGACAGAACACGGGGGGCTGGAGTCGACCGGAATGCCGACAGGACACGGGGAGCTGGCGTCGGCCGGTACGTCGACAGGACACGGGGAGCTGGCGTCGGCCGGAGAGCCAACAGGAGATGAGGAGCTGGAGTCGGCCGGTACGCCGACAGGACACTGGGAGCTGGCGTCGGCCGGAGAGCCAGTACTGGAGCCGAAACTGGAGTCTGGACCAAGGGTACTGGGGCCGGTACTGAAGCCGGAACCATGGCTGTTGGGCACGGAGCAGAAGCCTGGACCCTGGCTGTGTGAGCCAGGTAATGGAGCACGGAAGCATGGCTGTGTGGGCCGGTACTGGTGCACGGATCCATGGCTTTGCGGGCCGGTTCTGGAGCCGGAACAATGGCTGCTGGGGCCAGAACTGGGTCTGGAACCATGGCTGCTGGGGCCAGACCTGATGCTGGAACCATGGCTGTGTGGGCCGGTGCTGGAGCCGGAAACATGGCTGCAGGGGCCGGTGCTGGAGCCGGAAACATGGCTGCAGGGGCTCAGGCTTGTAGCCTGGACCTGGGTCTCTTTCTCTTAGGAGCCTTTTGGAGGCTCCTTGGACCTCCAAAAGCCAGACGAGAACCATGAAAGGCGTTCTCGAAAGAAGCTATTTTGGGAACTCTGGCAAGCAGGGGGCTAGCATGCATGGGGCTAGCAGGCCGGGAAACGCATTTCTGGAGGAAGTCCATAATCCAGCCAGGTAAGAACTTCACTAACCCTGGTTTCTCTGTTGCCCTCTGGTACGCCTCTGCCAGGGCAGCCCTCTTTTGCTCCGCACTGGTTGCTCCTCTCCATTCACCATAGCTGCAAGCCAGCAAGTGAATATAACTTCACTTCAAATGGATCATCTGCTGGGTCCATATGTGGTTGGTTCATTCTGTCACGGTATGGGGAAAAATAGGACCCAAATGCAGAATGAGGAGGGAAGCAGGTTTCAAAATGGAACAAAAGGCAAGCTTTAATCACAAAAAGCTGAAAAAACAAGAATCCAAGAAAAGGTACAAGGTACGAAGTAGCATCCAAAACAATAAGGGACTGTGACCAACATGAAGGGAGACATGAACGACAAAAAATGAACCAACACTGAACACAGGAAGAGACAAGACTAAATACAGGGAAGGGTAATCACAAGACGAGAAACAGCCGGGCAGGGGAGGAGAAACACAAGGGCAACAGGTGAACACAATCAGACAATTAGACACACCGGGAAAACTAACGACAGGAGGAAAAACACAGGGAAAAGGACCAGACAATAAATGATCAGAGCTAACTGCCTGCCGTCAGATTTCATTTCAAATACAGATCTGATTTTAAGACTATTTCTGCGCTCATAAAGAATGATAAGGATAAGAATAATGCGTATTGAACTGGTTTCGTTAATCAGTGAGTTTAATTAACACTAGAACCGCCAATCGGGTCAATTTGTGTGATGTGTGTTGTGTGTGTGCAATGTAACTTTTTTTCAATAAAATATGAAAGTCTCCCAGTCCGTGACTTTTCCTGAAAGTGTGTTATGTAGCACCCTATGTTGTTAAAAATTGCATTCTAATAGCGGGATTTGACGGGTTTAGATAGGCCTATACAAAAACCTCTGGCGGTTCTAGTATTAAGGTAATTAGGTACAGTAGAAGCCCTTTTTTATCAGTCACGAATTTAGCAGTTGAACATAAAAGTCAACTAACTGAGGATCACTTACAATGACAGTGTTGTGTCTAACTGTAAGCTTGTCACTCAGAGTAACCTACAGTTAATTTAACTGCTGGAGAAGAAAGATCAGGGGGGGAGGGGGGGAGAGAGCTGTGGTTGATGGGCCATTAGTTGTGTAAATACACAGCTGAGAGCTGCCGTTTCATTCAGACTGTTTAAAAAACGGTAACAACGGACAATTTTTCTTAGCGGATGCATGTCAATTTAAATCAATACAACTATTTTTTAAATCAATAAAAACATTTTCGAAATCCATAAAAGCATTTCAATTAATATTGGGAGTCATGTCGTTACTTTGTTGAGAATGTGGCCATGCAGGGCCGTGGGAAGTAGGGGTGCTGAGGGTGCTGCAGCACCCCCTGGTGGAGGCCAGGGGATCTGCACTTCCACAAGATATAATTAAGAAAACGAATTTTCAGCCTTATTGTAACAACATTCATAATTAAGTAAAGATAACACCCTTTTCACCCCGGTTACATTTTCCATTTGCCCTGTACGATGGGCGCTGTAAGTGATGAAAGTGGGGGATGTTGGCTTAGCAGGCGCCCGCAGCTCACAGCCAAAGTGAGAGAGATAGAGAGAGGGATACCGTGGTACCGGCGGCGATTGTTGTTAGCTTCTGCTGCGCTAACGGATATAAGAAGCTGTTTCTACAATAATGTGGAGGGAGAGTCCTCTCCTGTCAGACTGAGAGGCTCAGTGAGGTAAAGGACTCGGAGGGCTTAGAAAGTTCACTTTAGTCGAAGTTATCTCAGTGGGTCTCAAACGTTTTGATCACAATTTATGTAAACAATATTTCCAAGGCACACCTTTATAATTATTAGGATAAATAAAAACAGGTTTGAAATCATTCCAATGTATACTATAGGACAGTAAACCAAAAATATCGTTTAAAACTGGAGAGATTTTAAAATATACATAAATAAATAAATGTTAACTGGTAAAATAAGATATGAATGAACAACACAAATAAAATAAGTTACATGTATTTGTTATTGGCTATGGTAGGTTATTGGAAATGTTCACATACCTACTTATTTGATTAATAAAATGCAAACCGATCTTTTTCATATGGGTGTTTAGAGTTGTACCCCCTAGATCAGTCTCTAATTGGGCGCTCAAAGTGCACCAAATTGAAGCATTTTACTTTAAAATGTTAAAAAAATCTTCCCCCTCTAGAGGATGTGAAGTCCACCCCCCCAATTAAAACATGTTATAATATATAATACATTTGAAGCCTTGTTATATAAGCTGTCCACCATGTCAATATATTTCTCTTTTTGCAGTGTATTGGTCTTTTGTAGAGGTTTTTCATTGCCAGCTAAAATCTTGCCTAGCAGCACATTGGTCAGAACCAGCCCTGGTGTCATCCCCACAGCACCCCCCATTTGAAACATGTTCCCACGGCTATGTGGCCATGTAATAAGCGGGATAATTTGCAGCGACTTGTTCCTTATGGGGAAAATAACACCCTTCATGCTGATCAAGATCCCTCCGCTACGCTTTGGGATCCTGATCTGCCGACGAGGCTCCATTAAAATATAAATATTTTTAGTGAATTACTGAGTTTAGGCACGTTAATAACGTTTTAATGAAGTTGAATACAGTATATTCAAATGTGTCAGTGATTTCATGTCAATTCGACGAACATAAACAAAAAGGATCGTGGTGAAGATGATGATTAAATTAGGATGAAAAATCGAGAGCCGGGCTGCATTTCCTCCCGTTCGTTTTTTCGACTAAACAACATTATTTTTGTTAAATAACAACATGGTGATGTTTTGTAAATGATTAAATGTCTCTTATTTAGCACAGAGTATGATATCCGTGACATATGGATCTTAACAAAGTTCCGCTGTACATCCAGCGTACTGTGTCTGACTTTATTTCACATGAGCTCCAGTGTGGAACCCCACTGCACCCCCTTGTGGATCAATGATCCATTGCAGCTGGCTTCATTATAATTATATTTATCTATCACGGGGGCGGTCTTAAGTCCAGCTGGAGGTTTTCCCTTGAGCGAGGGCAGATCACGTACCAATCACGGCCCTCGCGTTTCAAACTGCCTGAAATGAAGCGCTACATCTGTAACATGAATATCGTGACACAGAGGAGAGGGAGGCTGCTTTAGCCGTGTGCAGTTCCTCAGAGATAGCAAGGAGGGCAGTTTCTGTTGAGTGACCTGCCTTGAAACCAGACTGGTGCGGATCCAGAAGGTTGTTCTGATGGAGATAACAGGAGAGTTGTTCAAGTGTTTTATACAGGAACGGGAGGAGTTCGACAGGCTTGTAGTTTATAACATCAGACGGGTTGAGAGTGGGTTTCTTTAGGAGAGGGTTTTCTCTTGCCTCCTGGAGACTGTTTGGAAAGTGACCAGAAGTTAGATAAGTGTTGATGAAATGGGTGAGAAACGGTAGAATATCAGGAGCGATAGTCTGAAGGATGTTTGAGGGGATAGGGTCCAGAGAACAGGTGGTAGGACGGGCAGAGGTAATGAGGGTAAGAACCTCACTTGGAGAGATAGGGGAGAAGGAGGTCAGTGTGTGGGTGAAGGGAGGGTCTGGTGACCCAGCGGTGAGTAAAGGTGAGTCAGAAAAAGAAGAGCGAATATCATCAACCTTTTTTTCAAAGTGGTTAACAAAGTCGCTTGACAGAAGGGAGGAGGGGGAAGGGGCTTTGAGGGGGGCCAAGAGGGTGGAGAAGATAGAAAATAGTTTTCTGGGATTGGAATAGGAAGATTGGACCTTATCTTGAAAGAAAGTGCTTTTTGCCTGAGAGATCGAAGCAGAGAAAGAGGAGAGGAGAGCCTGATAGGTTAGGAGGTCGTCATGGTGTTTGGATTTCCACCATTTCCGCTCTGCTGCCCGAAGGGTGGTTCTATTAGCACGCAGTGCTTCATTTAGACAGGGAGCAGGAGGGCACTGACGAGCCTGCCGAGATGTGAGAGGACAGAGAGAGTCCAGAGAGGATGAGAGAGTAGAGAGGAGGGTTTCTGCAGCAGAGTTTGTTGGAAGTTGAAACGAGTCAGAGGAAGGGAGGGCTGAGAGCACGATGAGGCAAGGGTAGAGGGGGAGAGGGAACTAAGGTTACGGCGGACAGGTGCAGGATGAGAAGAGATTAGTTTGTTATGTTTGGAAAGGGGTAGAGAGAATGAAAGAAGAAGTGATCGGATGTGTGAAGCGGGTTTACAGTGAAGTTAGAAGTAGTGCAGTTCCTTGAGAATATGAGATCAAGGACATTGCCAGCGTTATGAGTTGGTGGGGATGGAGACAGTGAGAAAGCAAAGGCGGTTAAAAGAGATGTTAGTTCAGATGTCTTCAGATGACTTCAACCTCCTGTCCACTGCTCCTAGTACTAGACTCCTGGTACTAGGATGGGTTAAAAACAGAGAACAAATGTCACTGTGTGTGCTGGGTGCTCTGCATGTGTCACCATTAAAGAGGGGTTTCATCCCTCCCAATTCTAATTCTAAAAATAAAAAGGTTTTAGTCTCCGAGAAGTACAGCGGGAGGGCCAGTTTCAGGGATGTGTGAGAGGAGATTATCCAACTCCTCCAAGAAGTCCTCCAAGGCGCCTGGTGGACGGTAGAGAACAACAATGGTTCATTGTATAGGATGGGTTACTGTGACGGCATGGAATTCAAAGGTGGAAGGAGTGAAGTTAGGTAGTTGGTAGAGGGAAAAGCTCCATTTGGGAGAGAGCAGGAGACCAGTGCCACCTCCTCTGCCAGTGGGTCTGGGTGTGTGGGTGAAGGAATATGCTCTGGAGAGAGCTGCTGGGGTGGATGTGTTGGATGGAGTAATACAGGTCTCAGTGAGAGCAAGGAAATCCAGAGACTGCAGGGAAGCGTAGCTAAAGATGAAGTCAGCCTTAGGAACAGCTGACTGGCAGTTCCACAGGCCACCTGTAACTAGATGTTGGATCTCAGTGGAGCATGTGGGATAGACGAGAGCAGGCTGATTACAATGATTAGGAGTTGCACGGGGCCAGTGATAATTGCGAGAAGACACATGAGCAGGAATGTACACATGATTTTAGCAAGAGTGGATAAAAACACCAGCGATACTTAGCTAATTTAAAGTAGGATTTACCTCCTCTTTGCCTCCCTTGTGACTCTATTGTCTTTGTAAGTCTTGGAGACTCCAACAGGACTCTATTGTCTTTATCAGTCTTAGAGACTCCAACAGGAGTCTATCGTCTTTGTCAGTCTTCCTCTGTCTGATGCTCCAGGAAAGTGCTACCTAAAATGGACACAGCTGTGGGGCCACGCCCCTTTAATTAGTTATTTCTCTGCAGCTGATGGGCCTCAATAGGAAATCGAAACTGGCTCACTCCTGAGTTGTTAATTAAACTTTTTAGTGGTACAATAGTTTACAATTACATTAAACCATAAGTTATAAAGTTATGAGTTTAACCCTTAATACAGTTACCCTTACTCAATAAAGCTCTTAGTATTCTACAAATGTTTAAATCAAAGTTAACCCCAGTAGCCAGTTAGTTCAGTTTCAAGGTTTCTGTCAAACTAATTGTCCCAAATTTCTGCCTGAACAATACCGTAGAGGTTTTGAGATTAAAATCACAATTTCAATCAGATCAACTACAGAGCATTTATACAGAGCACACACACACTGAAACAGAACAGTCTAAAAACAGAATGTTACTCACACAACTCTAGAAGTCACCAGTTGTTATCCTGTCCAAATCGAGTTATGTTTCTCAAACTGGACTGCACTGTGTGTCATGCCTCAGTGCTCCCTGAAACAATGATCCCCCTGTCCACGTTGCCAGGTTGTGTAATGCAGCTTTGTTTATGGTCCCATCGTATATATTAGAGATGTAAGCTAGGTCGAGCATACATGTTGTCTCTGTCTGTGCTCGTTATAAGTGAGGAACATCAATAATGAAAAATCAGTAGCACCTTTTTGAGATCTTTCAACAAAACGATAACGTTAGTTGTAAGTTTAATTGTGCAATTCCAATTGTGTATGGTGTTATTTAAACTTTTCCAGTGACAAGTATTTGAACTTTTGAGATAGATTTGAATAGACATCCCTAACTGTTTCAAAAGTCTGGTATTCCGGATAAATACATGACACAGGACCTCAATACAGAACAATCTCCATACTGATTGGCTGGTACAAAGTTAAATTAGAAAGCTAGGAGTAATCCTATCTGTTCCACGTTGTTCAAGACGATGATTCTTCATTCAGCACTCGTCCTGTCAGGCTTGTATCTTTGATAACAATGTACCTGCAGGCATCTTGGGATGTATGAGCCACGATGACAAAGGCTCCCATAGATTTTTTATTGTAGCCCTGAGACATGAGGTAGTGATCGTACAGTGCTTTGTATTTCACAGTTCAGTAATTATATTTCAGTGTTTATTTTATTCCCAAACCTTTTTGTCAACGCCATACAGTCCTTTGGGGTGTGTTTCAAATTGCTTGGACAGTGTCCTTCCTAATATGTGATTCCTCACTTTTGGAATCCCTGAGTTAGGAAGATTAATTATGTATTCCCCCTGTATGATTGTTATGGTGTGTCTGTCCTGCTGTTTTTATTGTTTGTCTGTTTTGGACACTGTGCACTGTGACAGGGTTGCACTCCAAAAATCTCGTTGTATATTTGGTACGTTGACAATAAAGGCTTTCTATATATACCAAAAACACATAATATCTTTAACTGAGATTAGATCTCTCACCTCTTTGCGGCTCTCGTCCAGCTCCTTGTTGCTCTCCACATTCAATATGGTGCTGTTGGAGTTTGGCAGGTTGCCCCCTCCACCAACGTTATTGACGCCTGCTGCTCCGTCCTGAGCTACACCCCCACAGTTCTCGGCAGGGACCACGGCCCCACCTCGATGTGTCAGCTTGCCATCTATGATCATCTCCATGCCCACCTTGTTGGGCGTCAAGTCTCCCTCTGTTTCCACGACGATGCCGTGACGCTTGTCGGCACGGTAACGCTTGCCCATGTACTTGTAGAAGAGCAGGCGGCGGTCTGCGATCCACGCCAGGATTACACACACCGGGAAGTACAGCAGGGTCACCAGGGCCTCCCACACCTGGAACACAGGACAGATGCTGACTCACTAGTCTGAGATAATAATAATAACTAGAAAATGCCTTTCCTGCTGAAAATACGTGCGAATGCTGTAAACTGTGTACATTTGTTGCTGAATTTAGCTGAAAATGCAGAAAAGCTGAATATGTTATTAGCTGAATGTTAGCTGCTTTTAGCTACAAAAACCAAGTAAGTGTGTTGCTGAATTTAGCGGAGAAATGCAGAAAAGTGAAATGATTCGAATCAAAATGGTTACAGCTCAAATCCATTGCAATGACTTTGTTGAAAACTTGAAAGTGAAACGTGAAACTGGAAGAGTAGGAAACATAGTGAAGAAGCTTAATATTTAAAACAAAAGGTTTAAAAAAGGTATAAACAACAACATGTATAGCCTCAATGTCCTGAAATAGCTGAATAATGTAATAGTTGAATGGTTTATAGCTGAAAGTAGGCTGAAGGAGTTAGATATTAAATGTAAGTAGTAGTGAATGAATGTGTATTAAGAAGAGAAAAGAAAGTAAAAACGCTTTGAAAAGCAGCAGAATATTTTGATTGCAAACTTTTGAACTAAAACCATCCGTCACCAATAATGTATAAAATATGTGGAAGGTGTTGAAGTCAGTCTGAAGTCTCCATCAAACAGAAAATAATAGGCTGGGACAGTTTGTTAAACTCCAGTCTGTGTGTTTGTGTTTGAGGTGGCAACGTTATCAAACACCTCTGTGTGTAAGCCCAGAGATCAAAGGTTACCATGGTGACGACGTTGTGAAACACCTGAGTGTGTGAGCCCAGAGATGAAAGGTTTCCATGGAGATGTGCTGTGAAAGGAGAGCCTTTCCATTGTTCTGAATGAGAAATAAACCTCTTACATTTCAAAATGTTGTTGAAAACCGTAGCAGCTATCGGTAAAATGTCAACGCGTGGATCATGTCAAGACCCTGAGGAGCGTCTCAATCTGCTTTTTGTGTACTTTCGGGTGAATAATGTGGCCTTTTTTGCAGATTTGCTAAAGGTGTGCAGCTGGTGCTGTGATGAAAGATGTGGCTGAATTTACAATGGGCCTTAATGGAGACATGTTGAAAGTTTTGGTCACTTCATGCCCTCAAGAGGCATTTTCTTAAAATTCTTTGCTTAAAATGTTTTTATTTTTCAACCTAAGAGAAGTTTTCCAACAATTATGTCCCAGGAGTTTAAGGTTTGAGAATTATGTCAGGTTAAAAAAAAATGGCGAATTTCAAGCTCTGCTCCACTCTAGGTGTGACATCACACACTCTAAGCCTTAACGAGCTGCGCAATAGACACTCATGATAAAATCTGAAGAAGGCCCCTTTACCAAGCTCCAAACTAAATATTTAAAAGGTGTAAAAGATATCAAAAATCTGAAGAATAAGTCTTATAGCTGGATGTCTTGTGATCATTTTAAAGTTGTAATGAAGTCTCTAGCTGAAAGTATGTGGAAGGAGAAGTGTAACTGTCTTCACCTTCTGTATTCATTTGTTCCCACGTTGTATTTTTTGGTTCCTACCTTTTTATGTGCAACATTTAGAGGCGGAACTAATCTGCTGTGTTTTTTGTTACACCTGTTTAATCAACGCACTGGATAGTCGCAAAGGCAGAGCAACGCAAGACGTTAAAGGAAAACTACGGAAACCAAAGGAAAAATGCATATAAAGTTATCAGCTCCTCTAGGTGACTAGCAGTATACGAGGTACGTTTCGTGCTGGTTTTGTGTAATTGTGTGCGGTTGAGCTGCAGGTTTGTGTGTGTATGTATGTATGCTATGCGCTAGCTTGTGCTACATGCTATTGTTAGCTTGTGCTACTTACTGTGTGTGATATGTGCGCCGTTTATTTTTGATTGGCGGCATTAACAGTGATGACATATGCATATATTACATATTTATTTGTTGTTTACCTTTTATATTTTTCTGTCTTATAACCCAGTTCTCACGGGTTGGAATAGGTCCCACAAGAATAAACCCCGTATTTAATCAAGACCTCAGCCTCGTGTCATTTACTGGAGGGAGCTACAAGAAGCATTTGGCGCAAGGTGTAGGTAAAAGAGGATTTGAAGGTTCCTCCCATTGACTTCCATGTTAAAAAAATAGTTTAAAAAGCTGAATATTTAAAAAAGTATGACATATTTTGAAAAAGTTGAAAGTTTCCCATTGATTGCTGAAAAGTCTGAATAGATTGATATTTTAATGGTTTTTGTAGCTGAAAGTATGCTGAACTTATTCAACGGCAAAGTATTGGTTGAAATAAGAATAAAGATTGTAAACAGCATTCACACTAATAATAATAGATTTATTTTGTTCGCCCTTTTACAGATGCTCAAAGTCGCTTTACAAAGAAAAGCAAAGAACAACAAATACATATAGTTAAAGTCAAATTAAAATCCAGCAAACAAAAAAAGCCAGATTGAAGAGGTGAGTTTTTGTTAGTTTTTTGAAGGTGGTGAGGTCAGTGCAGTCTCTGTTGAGTTGTGGGAGTGAGTTCCAGAGGGAGGGGGCAGCGACGGATAAGGCTCTGTCCCCCCAGGTCCGGTGCTTGATGTGGGTGGGGATTGATAGGAGGTTGGCTTCTGATGAGCGGAGGCAGTGGGAAGGGGTATGGTGGTGCAGCAGGTCTGTGAGGTGGGGGGGGGGCTGGTTGTTGAGGGCTTTGTGAGTAATGAGGAGGACTTCGAAGTTGATTCTTTGACGCACGATAAAGTTAACAGATATTGTTCTAAACTGTATTAAAGTAAACATGTATTATTTTAATCTGTATTGAAGTAAACATGTATTATTGGCGACTGTTTTCAAGTAATCCTATATATATGTATATATAATCTTCTCACTCACACTCACTGACCTAGATACCAGCACACACACATATTCTTTTCAGCACACACACATATTCTTTTCAAGGTCCCTTCTGGGCACCAATATATCTGTGTACAATGTTTGATTGTCTGGGAAAGAATAGTTTGTGTGAAATATTCCTTGGGAAAGTAAAGGAGTGAATTCAGGTGCAAGATAGAAGATTGACTCTGTCCTTGGGTAGTTCCGAAGCTCTCACGCTCTGTTCAGAAGTAAAATACATTTTTCCCAGAACTCTGATTCGCTTACGAGTGAAATCGACTGCCTCCAAATCTGTCTATGTATACTGATGTTTATTCATGCACGGGGCTTCCTGTTTCTGACTGGCTGATCCCGATACCTGTATCGCATGGCAGTAGAACTGTCCAGAGTACTCTGTAACTTGTATGGGTTTTTTTACCATTAAAATCAATCAGATTATTGTTATAACTTTTATGCCGGTGTTTTGAACTCCTTCTTATTAATGTGACCAGGCTCATCTAACGGACGGTGCGGAGCAGAGGTGGGCTTTAAGCCACCACCACTGTGGTGTTTGCTTCAACAACGGGGAGCCAGTGGAGGTTCTGGAGGACGGTGGTGATGTGGTCTCAAGAGCGGATGTGGGTGAGGAGGCGGGCAGCAGAGTTCTGGATATGCTGGAGTGTATTGAGGAGGTTGGATGGTATGCCGTAGTAGAGGGTGCTATTGCAGTAGTCGAGTTGTGATGTGATGAATCTCACATCCAGGCCCTGTGTATTTTCGCTCCCTGTTAATCACCTGCCTGGCCTCAATGAGCCTCAGCTGTCCCTAATCATCACTCCTCACCTGTGTATTTAGTCTGTGCTGTTTCCTTGGTCAGTGCCAGTTTGTCTTGTCTGTATAGCAGAAAGTGCTCCATGTTACTCTCCTGACGTAAACTATTGTTCTAGCTGCTTAGCATTTGTACCAACTAAGTTGGTTGTTTTTCGTTGCTTCCACTCAGTACATTTTTTGATCATTGCCTGTTTTATTTTTACCTTTTGGATTAAATGCTTGACTAAAGACCTTTTTGCCTGGTTGTGCTCTTTAGTCCTATTTTTTGCTCGTGCCCGTACTTACAGTATGTCTGATAATGAATGCATGAATCAGGGTTTCAGCAGCAGAGGAGGAGAGTGATGGGCGGAGAAGGGCAATGTTTTTGAGGTGGAAAAAGGCGGTCCTGGTGATGTGATTTATGTGGTGATTGAATTTGATCTAACTGTCGAAGATGACTCTGAGGTTGCGGATGTGAGGGGGGGAGGGGGGGGATAGAGTGTTGCCGTCAAGGGTGAAGTTGAAATTCTGGATGGCTTTGGTACGGGATGGGGGGACGATGATGATGATGATGTCTGATTTGGCACTGTTCAGTTGGAGATAGTTTGTTTGCATCCATGCTTTTATTTCTGAGAGACAGTTGGTGAGAGTGGAGTGTGTTGTGGGGGTGATGGTTTTTGTTGAGATATATAAGGTTGGATGTCATCTGCGTAGCAGTGAAATTGAAGGTTGTGGCGACGACAGATTTTGCCAAGGGGGAGCATGTAGAGGATGAAGAGGAGGGGGCCAAGCACCGAACCCTGGGGGACGCCTTGGGACAGAGGAGCAGTGGACGAGGTGCAGTTTTTGATGTTGATAAACTGATGTCTGTCGGTGAGGTAGGATTTCAGCCAGGAGAGTGCAGTGTCGGTGATGTTGAGTGATGATTCGAGGAGGGACAGCAGGATGGTGTGGTTGATGGTGTCGAATGCTGCGGTGAGGCCGAGGAGGATGAGGATGTTCAGGTTGCCGGAGTCAGAGGAGAGGAGGAGGTCGTTTGTGATTTTCAGAAGAGCTGTTTCTGTGCTGTGTTTTGATCGGAAACCGGATTGAAATGGCTCAAAGAAGTCATTGGAGCTGAGGTGGGATTTAAGTTGTGAGGCAATGACACGTTCAAGTATTTTTGACAGAAAGGGGATATTTGAGATGGGCCGGAAGTTGGACATGATGTCAGGTGTGAGTCCAGGTCCTTTGAGAATGGGTGTGACAGCAGCCAGTTTGAGAGAGGGGGGAACTGATCCAGATCTGAGGGAGGAGTTAATGATGCTGGCGACGAGTTGGGAGATGGCAGGGAGGCTCTCTTTAACACATTTGGAGGGAATTGGGTCAAGTGTGCAGGTGGAGTTAATTCCAGTAATGAAGTTGGACAGTTGCATGGGGATCACAGGGGATAAGTGGGACAGGTGCTTGTTGTAAATCACCACAAAAGCTATTTATTTGTAACCTTATTATTATCGAACACCTTATTTTTAAATTGCAGACTCAATGCCAACCAGCGCACACCTGATTATAAACCAGCGGTTGCAAGGGATACACCTGCAGTTATATTGAAAACAACAACAACTTGGCCTTCATAAGAATAATCATATTGAAATATGCCAATGTTGATATGTCCACAGTCAAAGCTTATCTATCCAAGTAATGATGTGCAAATCCAGGTTATTAATACCCGACATGTTATGAGAGCCAAACCACACTGCAGAATGAACCACCATTCACCAACAAACCACCGACCAGACGGGTCAGCCCTAGTGAGGGTGAAACCATTAATTACCCTTGCAGGATTCATAGAGTATACGCTAAAGCTCGGTGAGTGTCTCACCTCCACGACGCCGGGCGTGATGATGGCCAGGATGAGGTAGAGCCAGATGTAGGCGAAGATGCTCCAGAAGGAGGTGATGAAGAACACCCGGAGGTGTTTGATCTTTCGGGTCTCACCCTCAGGGATCGTCCACACACAGATCCCCAAGATCACAAACATGTTGAAGGCGGCGCTGCCAACGATAGTTGCTGGTCCCAACTCACCAGCGTTGAAGCCGTGACCACACACCTGCAGAGAACACGTGTGTGAGGAGTGTGTCAGAAGGGGAGGGTGGATACAGAGCAGTGACAATCATCCAAACACACTCTCTACAAGGCACGGACAGTCATTATTGTTCTAAAATAAGAGAAGAGTAATGCCCACGCTTTGAATAGCCAGTCTGATGTCCATCAATCTCTTTAATTGAATAACATGTTATCTGCTGAAGAGGTTATTGTTTTACAGATACAACTAAGAAAGAGTGTTTTGTTTTAGCATAGAGAAATGGAACATGATGAAAACAGAAGGACCCAGAGAGAGATAAGCAGGGAATAGTGTGCTGACGGCATAAATAGATCCACATCAAACCTTGTGATAAAAAGACAGGATGTGTGTGTGTGTGTGTGTGTGTGTGTGTGTGTGTGTGTGTGTGTGTGTGTGTGTGTGTGTGTGTGTGTGTGTGTGTGTGTGTGTGTGTGTTTGTGTGTGTGTGTGTGTGTGTGTGTGTGTGTGTACCTCTATAACAGACAGCAGTATCTCTGGAGCGCTAGAGCCGAGAGCCATGAGCGTCAGATTGGATACGGTTTCGTTCCAGATTCGAACCGTGGCCACGGATGTTTCCCCGTTAGGCAGAGTGATGGTCACCTGCTTCTCCTGATGGCCCAAACACACATTATCTGGACTAACTGTACATCAATTCCCTGGAAAACTTGAAGGTTTAAACTCACTCACTGTCATTTCCCACATGTGTATCCAGTTATTAATTGGCTTCAGAATGCTTATAATCAAATGTTTTCTGATTTGGAAAATTCAGTGAAACTAGTTTTTATTGTTCCGCTGTCTCTGGCATGTGTTCCCTGTCTGCCAGCTGAATATTAAACAACACTCACTAACGGCATTTTTAACTCCTATAAGGCTCAATAGTGTACCTGTTAAATGTTTTGGATAGGCAGGCTGCATGAAGATTTAATCTTGTTATCTATTAACAGGAATGATATTGTTTTACCTCTTAAACATTTTATCTTTTTCACATGTTATTTGTCTGAACTATTTTCCATCCGAGAATTTAAAAAAGTATTTTAACAAACGTAGCATACCTGAGAAAAATAAGGTTAATGTGAAAATAAAAAAGACTTTCTGTGCAATTAACTGAAGTTGAAAAGTTGAAAAAGTTTGATCTTTGCACACATTCTGTCTTTGTTTCTTCATGTGACTGTTAGCAGTGTTAGGGGTCAGTGGAACAGGGCTCTGTTACAGTTTCTCACTGCTGTGGGGATATGGATATCAGGATATACCGGCTCTTTTTGCTCTTAGTTTGGATTAAGTGTGATTTTTGTAATAAATGCTTTATGTAATTTTACTGATCTAAGTGAGTTCTGCCAGCCTCGACTATCAGAATTCCAAAATTCTTCAAATAATAATAGCTATTGATATGGTAATTCTGTTTAAAGTGAATAATTCAATTATATTATAATCATATTTCCAAATTCCTAATGTAGTAGACTTAATGACACTATTTCATGAAACAACAATAATAATTGTCCTCGGGTGTGTAGTGCAGTGTAATTGAGGTAATTTAATTTCAACTAAAAAATGCATTTCCTGCAGAAAATGCGTGCGAATGCTGTAAACTGTGAACATTTATGGCTGAATTTAGCTGAAAATACAGAAAAAGCTGAATATGTTATTAGCTGAATGGTAGCTGCTTTTGCTACAAAAATGCAGAAAAAGCTTAAAATTTAAAAGAAAAGGTTTAAAAAAAGGTATAAAACAACAACATGTATAGCCTTGATGTCCTGAAATAGCTGAATAATGTAATAGTTGAATGGTTTCTGCAGCTGAAAATAGGCTGAAGGAGTTAAATATCAGATGCAAGTAGTAGTGAATTAATTTGTATTAAGAAGAGGAAATAAAGTAAAAAGGCTTGGGAAAGCAGCAGAATATTTTGACTGCAAACCTTTCGACTAAAACCATATGTCACCAATAATGTATAAAATATGTGGGACCTGTTGAAGTCTGTATGAAGTCTCCATCAGACAGAAAATAATAGTCTGAGACAGTCTGTTAAAGTCCAGTCTGTCAGTGTTTATTTCTGTTCCTGAGCACCTACTCATAACACCCAATCATAACAACTGTGTGTGTGTCCATAGATCAAAGGTTTCCATGGTGTCTGCTCTGATTGGATGACGTCACTCACATGTGTATGTGTGTGTGGCTCCAATCTGCCCAGCAACACAATGACAACCAACTGCAGCACTGAGTCCCATAATAATGCATTGAGGAGTATATCTGACAATTTTGCCACCTGTTCAAAAACTGTGGCTCCTATAAAAAAATTACCAGACCGTGAGCATCAGGGAACCCCAATGAACTGAAATACGTTTTTTTTTGGGTTGTGTGTATAAAATGTGGAGATGGGAGCAGTGTATCTAAAGTGTACTTCTCTCTGCTCTGAAGAAAGATCCGGAACAATTTAACATGGGAATCAATTGCGAGCTAGCTGGACTTTTTCTCTCTTCATGCCCTCAAGAGGCATTTTGTTTAATATTTGTTCTTATCTTTTTTTAATTTTCCAACCTAGGAGAGGTTTTCCTACGTTTTTCATGAAAAAATATGTCTGAGGAGTTTAGGGTTTGGGAATTATGGCAAGTTTAAAACATTTTCGGGGGAGAATTTCAAGCTCTCCTGGGGCCCTTCTCACTTCTCTTATTTTTCATTTCCTCGCTCCTCGGTCTCACCGGAAGTTGATTTGTCTGCGCCAACTTGAGTTTGCGTCCCAATGGCCTTATTTTTGCCCGAGGACCGAGGAGCGATTTTGGAGGACCTATAATCGAGGAACCACCAGACCATCCTTCGATGAAATCCTCAGACACTCGCCCAGCCCCTTACTGTGTATCGCTCACTGATTGGACGATGCAGCGCATGCACTGATCTGATGCTTCTTGACATGAGAGCAGTTTCCCAGCGGAGTGAAGAAAATACATGAACCTCACGGGAGTCACTCCTCAGTTTATACCGTGTTTTGTTTCAATTAATGTATCATTTAGTTACAAATATGTGATATATCTGAACAAGAAAGTGGTCAAAAATCATTTTATTCATTTTTTGGAAACATTTTCATGATCGCTTTTTTCGTTTTACATTTTCATTTATTGTCATTTCCATTCAGTCAGTCATTAAGTGCTATTTAAAATGTTAATTTGCTACATATCCAAACAAACAAACAAAGTGTGCAATCCAATGAATGTTAATCTAACTGGGTTTTGATAGATAACTATTTTTCTTCTCTGAATTATTTTATTTATTTTGTGCACTCAATCAATCAATATTAATCAAACTATTGTTCGTTTATACATTTTAAGAATGGCGTTTATCTTTTTGAGAATGAGTTCTTATTTTATTTTATTTATTTGGGTCGGCAACAGATGATACAAATGTTTGTGTCAGTAAATGTGTACTAACAGAGGCCGGGGTGTGTGTGGAAACAACGGGGACAGGGCTGGCTGCTGTCAGACGATCAGCTGTGCAGCGTCATCACAAACGGACGTCGCTTCACGTGACGCTCCGGAGGAAAGGACGTCCCATTGCTCTTAAAACTAATTTCCCTGCTTCTCATGGTTTCCTTGCATCTCTCCATGCTTCCCTGGTGGGAGGGACTAGTCGCAGGGAAACAACGCAAGTGAGGGACGCAAGGAATCCATTTATGTAACCAAAGTGAGAAGGGCCCCAGCACTCTGTTTTGAGATTCATAGCACTCTAGAGTTAACGAGCTGCTCCATCGGCTCTTGTGTTAAAATCTGAAAAAGGCCTCTCTACCAAGCTCCAAACTAAGTTCAATATCTCAAAAAGTGTAAAAGATATCAAATATATTTTATACAAGTCTTATAGCTGAAGGTATTGTTATCATTTGAAAGTTGGAATGAAGTGTCTGGCTGAAATTATGTGGAAGGTGAAGCATTTGGCGCAAAGTGTAGGAAAAGTGGATTTGAAGGCATCTCCCATTGACTTCAATGTTAAAAAAAAGAGTTTAAAAAGCTGAATATTAAAACAATTATGAAATATTTTGAAAAAGTTGAAGGTTTCCCATCAATTGCTGAAAATGTTGAACAGTTTAATATTTGAATGGTTTCTGTAGCTGAAAATAAGCTGAAGATATGGAGAGCTAAAGTATTGACTGATTTGAAGGCTCTTCCCATTGACTTCAATGTTAAAAAAAGAGTTTAAAAAGCTGAATATTTCAAAAAGAATGAAATATTTTGAAAAAGTTGAAAGTTTCCCATCAATTGCTGATAAGGCTGAGTAGTTTAATATTTGAATGGTTTCTGCGGCTGAAAATGAGCTGAAGTTATGGAGATTCAAAGTATTGGCCCATCTCTCATTGACTTCAATGTTAAAAAAAGAGTTTAAAAAGCTGAATATTTCAAAAAGTATGAAATACTTTTAAAAAGTTAAAAGTTTCTCATCAATTGCTGAAAAGGCTGAATAGTTTAATATTTGAATGGTTTCTGTAGCTGGAAGTAAGCTGAAGTTATGGAGAGCTAGAATATTGACTGATTTGAAGGCTCTTCCCATTGACTTCCATGTTAAAAATAGAGTTTAAAAAGCTGAATATTTTGAAAAGTATGACATATTTTGAAAAAGTTGAAGGTTTCCCATCAATTGCTGAAAAGGCTGAATAGTTTAATATTTGAATGGTTTCTGTAGCTGAAAATAAGCTGAAGTTATGGAGAGTCGAAGTATTGGCTCATCTCCCAATGACTTCAATGTTAAAAGAATAGTTTAAAAAGCTGAATATTTCAAAGAGTATGAAATATTTTGAAAAAGTTGAAAGTTTCCCATTGATTGCTGAAAAGGTTGAATAGTTTAATATTTTTAATGGTTTCTGTAGCTGAAAATAAGCTGAAGTTATGGAGAGTCAAAGTATTGGCTCATCTCCCATTGACTTCAATGTTAAAAAAAGAGGTTAAAAAGCTGAATATTTCAAAAAGTATGAAATATTTTGAAAAGGTTGAAAGTTTCCCATCGATTGCTGAAAAGGCTGAATAGTTTAATATTTGAATGGTTTTTGTAGCTGAAATTAAGCTGAAGTTATGGAGAGCTAAAGTATTGGCTGAAATAATAATAATAATAATAATTAAAGCTGCAAGCAGCGTTGATCGGGTCTTCGACGCCGACGCTCCGCAGGCTGTTGTCCGCACGTCGACGTGTCGCGAAAGGCGTCTCGAGGACTCGGCCGTAGGCAAACGTGGGAAGTTTCAGGCCGATCGGACGACGTACATAGGAGTCACAGCAGTATCACAAACATTGTGTTTGATGGCGAGTGATCTGTCGCCATGGCAACGGAATTTGATGACACCCCATAATACGCCTAAATGTGTTGAGGGCTGCATCGTTATCAAACCTGTGAAGTTTTGGGCCGTTTGGACCATTTTCCATTGAGTTAACACAACATTGGGTTTTATGGCGAGTGATCTGTCGCCATGGCAACGGAATTTGATCACACCCCATAATACGCCTAGATGTGTTGAGGGCCGGACCAGTAGCCATCATCTGAAGTCTGGTGCCG
Organism: Notothenia rossii; assembly: GCF_949606895.1. Taxonomy (NCBI): domain Eukaryota; kingdom Metazoa; phylum Chordata; class Actinopteri; order Perciformes; family Nototheniidae; genus Notothenia; species Notothenia rossii. Next base: position 54,009,684 of record NC_136902.1, read on the forward strand.
TTTTGACGATTTTCCATTGAGTTAACACAACATCGTGTTTTTTGGCGAGGGATGCGTTGCCATGGCAACGGCATATGATGACACCCCATAATTGACATAGAGCTGTTGAGGCATGGACCGGTGATATACAAGTGAAGATTGGGGGACGATGGGACCGTGTCCATTGGAGTTACAGCGACACCGTGTTTTATGGCGAGGGATGCGTTGCCATGGAAACGGCAAATGATGACATCCCATAATTGGCATAGAGCTGTTGAGGGCCGGACCATTAACTGTCATCTGAAGTGTGGTGCCGTTTGGACCATTTTCCATTGAGTTAAGACAACATTGTGTTTTTTGGCGAGGGATGCATTGCCATGGAAACGGCATATGATGACACCCCATAACTGACATAGAGCTGTTCAGGGCCGGACCATTAGCCATCATCTGAAGTCTGGTGCCGTTTGGCCAATTTTCATAGGAGTAACAGCGACACCGTGTTTCATGGCGAGGGATCTGTCGCCATGGAAACGGCATACGATGACATCTCATAATTTGCGTAGAGCTATTGAGGGCTGCATCGTTATGAAACCTGTGAAGTTTTGGTCCGTTTGGAGCATGTTAACTGGAGTTATGAGAAAACCGTGTTTCACGGCGAGCATGGTGTTACCATAGCAACAACATTTGACGAAATCTGAAAACTGAAACACATATGTGTGGAGGATTTGACCGTTAGCACACATGTGACATTTTAACACTTTTTGACCATTTACACAGGAGTTATAGCAATATCGTGCTTAACGGCAAGGGATGCGTTGCCATGGCAACAGCTTTTGAGGAAAACTCACTATTGTCATATTGAGGTGTTGAGGGCCGGACCATTAACTGTCATCTGAAGTCTGGTGCCGTTTTGAAAATTTTCCATTGACTTAAGACAACGTTGTGTTTTATGGCGAGGGATGCGTTGCCATGGCAACGGCATATGATGACATCCCATAATTGACATAGAGCTGTTAAGGCCCGGACTAGTAGCCATCATCTGAAGTGTGGTGCCGTTTGGACGATTTTCCGTTGAGTTACGACAACACCGGGTTTTATGGCGAGGGATCTGTCGCCATGGCAACGGCATATGAGGACATACCCTAATTGACATAGAGCTGTTGAGGGCCTGACCATTAATGATAGTCTGAAGTCTGGTGCCGTTTGGACCATTTTTATAGGAGTAACGGCGACACCGTGTTTTTTGGCGAGGGATTCGTTGCCATGGAAACGGCAAATAATGACATCCCATAATTGGCATAGAGCTGTTTAGGGCCTGACCATCACCCATCATATGAAGTGTGGTGCCGTTTGGACGATTTTCCATTGAGTTAACACAACATCGTGTTTTTTGGCGAGGGATGCGTTGCCATGGCAACGGCATATGATGACACCCCATAATTGACATAGAGCTGTTGAGGGCCGGACCATTAATGATAGTCTGAAGTCTGGTGCTGTTTGGACGATTTTCCATTGAGTTAACACAACGTTGTGTTTTATGGCGAGGGATGCGTTGCCATGGCAACGGCATATGATGACATCCCATAATTGGCGTAGAGCTGTTGAGGGCCGGACCATTAATGATAGTCTGAAGTCTGGTGCCGTTTGGACGATTTTCCATTGAGTTAACACAACATCGTGTTTTTTGGCGAGGGATGCGTTGCCATGGCAACGGCATATGATGACACCCCATAATTGACATAGAGCTGTTGAGGCATGAACCGGTGATATAAAAGTGAAGATTGGGGGACGATGGGACCCTGTCCATTGAAGTTACAGCGACACCGTGTTTGATGGCGAGGGATGCATTGCCATGGAAACGGCATATGATGACATCCCATAATGGACTTAGAGCTGTTGAGGGCCGGACCATTAATGATAGTCTGAAGTCTGGTGCCGTTTGGACGATTTTCCGTTGAGTTACGACAACACCGGGTTTTATGGCGAGGAATCTGTCGCCATGGAAACGGCATATGATGACATCCCATAATTGGCATAGAGCTGTTCAGGGCCGGACCATTAGCCATCATCTGAAGTCTGGTGCCGTTTGGACGATTTTCCATTGAGTTAACACAACATGGTGTTTTTTGGCGAGGGATGCGTTGCCATGGCAACGGCATATGATGACACCCCATAATTGACATAGAGCTGTTGAGGGCCGGACCATTAATGATAGTCTGAAGTCTGGTGCCGTTTGGACGATTTTCCATTGAGTTAACACAACACCGGGTTTTATGGCGAGGGATCTGTCGCCATGGCAACGGCATATGATGACATCCCCTAATTGACTTAGAGCTGTTTAGGGCCTGACCATCACCCATCATATGAAGTCTGGTGCCGTTTGGACGATTTTCCATTGAGTTAACACAACATCGTGTTTTTTGGCGAGCGATGCGTTGCCATGGAAACGGCATACGGTGAGATCTGAGATTTCACGTAGAGCTGTTGAGGCATGAACCGGTGATATAAAAGTGAAGATTGGGGGACGATGGGACCGTGTCCATTGGAGTTACAGCGACACCGTGTTTTATGGCGAGGGATGCGTTGCCATGGTAACGCCATATTAAGTAACATGGGATTTGACGTAGAGCTGTTCAGGGCCGCAGTGTTAACCATCACGTGAAGTTTGGTGGCGTTCTGAGCATGTCAGTTTGAGTTATGACATCATGGTGTTCCATGGCGAGGGATGGCCTAGCATCGAGCGAACGCGAACTTTGGCGCCAAATCACGGCTACGCCGTGCGAAAGAAAAAAAGTTCCGTGATAACTTTAGATGGCCCATTTGTGGAGACGCTACCCGACGAATTTGGAGTCGTACGGATAAAGTCCCTAGGAGGAGTTCGTTAAAGTGCGGAGGACGAAAAACGCGATAAATCGCGTTTTTCCGACGCCAAATTATGGCGAGGGATCCGTTGCCATGGAAACGCCACATTAAGTAACATCGGATTTTACGTAGAGCTGTTCAGGGCCGCAGTGTTAACCATCACGTGAAGTTTGGTGGCGTTCTGAGCATGTCAGTTTGAGTTATGACATCATCGTGTTCCATGTTGAGGGATGGCCTAGCATCGAGCGAACGCGAACTTTGGCGCCAAATCACGGCTACGCCGTGCGAAAGAAAAAATGTTCCGTGATAACTTTAGATCGCCCATTTGTGGAGAAGCTACCCGAGGAATTTGGAGTGGTACGGATAAAGTCCCTAGGAGGAGTTCGTTAAAGTGCGAGGGACGAAAAACGCGATAAATCGCGTTTTTCCAACGCCAAATTCAAAATGGCCGACTTCCTGTACGTTATTTTATACCCCTCCAAAAGGCTTTTTTGCTCGTCTCCGCACCCTAGATATGCGTAGCGAGTTTCGTTCATTTACGTGAAAGTTAAAGTGGGGGGAGTTAACGTTAAAAACGGAAGTGGGCGTGGCCTACGCAATTTTTGACGCAAAGTTCCGGAACCAATTACACATCGCAATTTTCACGACTTCTGACGCGCGTGCGAAATTTGGTGAGTTTTCACATATGTTGCGGGGGTCAAAAGTGTGCGCAATGTATTAAAATAATAATCAGAATAATAATAATCGCACCGATATCAATAATGTTCGGCCTAGGGTGGCCGAGGTCACATGGGCGCGAGCGCCCATGTGACTAGGTTGGCGTGGGCCACCTACTGTCATGATTTAGGCCACTTTTGATGGGCTTTTGCCCGTCTTTTTCCCTGTTTTGTGTGTGTTTCGCAGGTTTATCGGTCGCTGCGCGACCGATTTCAATAGGGTCTTCGCCGACCTAGGTCTCAGACCCTAATAATCGCACCGATATCAATAATGTTCGGCCTAGGGTGGCCGAGGTCACATGGGCGCGAGCGCCCATGTGACTAGGTTGGCGTGGGCCACCTACTGTCATGATTTAGGCCACTTTTAATGGGCTTTTGCCCGTCTTTTTCCCTGTTTTGTGTGTGTTTCGCAGGTTTATCGGTCGCTGCGCGACCGATTTCAATAGGGTCTTCGCCGACCTAGGTCTCAGACCCTAATAATAAGGGGAAGAATATAGAATCAAAGTACTATAGTGGAATGCTGTAAACAGCATTCACACTAATAAAGATTCGAAGAACTATAGTGGAATGCTGTGAACAGCATTCACACTAATTAGGTAAAATAAATTATCACAATTAATATGAAATATAATATAATATGCTGTATCTAGGCAGATAGTTAATGTAAGGCAAGAGGAATAGGGGGTTATGATGTGGATAAATGCACATTTCAAAACTCAATAGCTTAAAATGTTTTCTTACATGTCATTTTTAAAAGGAAACGTTTTATATCAGATCATATTTTTTTTTGTCTTGTGTTTTTAGTGTTATTTTTATTTTATTTGTATTTATTTGTGAGATGGGGATCTCCCTAGGTTGCTATTAGTCTTTTTCACTTACGAAGCTTTCCTTACTGAGAGATATGACCATGATAAGAGCAGTTTGAATCCTCTAGATCAGCGGTTCCCAACCTTTTTCAACTCAGGGCCCACTTAAGAATCACATTCAACCATAAACAATACAGAGACTAACTAAAGTTCTGATTGGTCAATTCAGAACATGCAACATGTTGTTAATCCAGTAGAACAGACTGCTGTCAAGGACTGTAATGACCGTTGCTAAGGAGGATCAATAAAGAGAAAGGAAAATAGGTTAAAATAAAAAAAAATCTTAATAATGAAATGTTTCCACACAAATCATAATGTTTGGCAAATTATTTGGCGGCAAATATTGAATTTACATTTTCACCCTTCATTATTTTATTTGGGCTTTTAGATGAAGACCGCACACAGTTAATACATACAACTATTCTTCTGGCTAAAATACATATTTTTAAAAGTCAATCAAGGAGTAATCTTAATTTAAAGTGTTTGAAGAGTAGATTAAAAATACAATTTCTTTTTGAAAAAATTACTGCAACAAAAAAGCAAAGGGTGGCTCATCACACCATGAAATGGGAAATAATTTGCTCTAACGAAGAGTGGGATTAAAGGAACAATAAATATGCTTGCCATGTTGTGTTTTTGGTGGCATTTGGTTGTCAACCTATTTTTGTTTGTGAAATGTTGAAGTGATCCTACTGACTGTGTCTTTATTTCTTCTGTTTTTGTCTGACTGAGATGGGAATGTCCTCTCCTATTATTGTCCATCTTCGTGATTTTTTTTTGTATTTGGCGACCGACTTGCAATGCCTTCGCCAGGCCCTCCCATTTGACATTCCTGCCCTCCCCCCAATAAGCACGTTTTATATTATTTATACGAATTAAAAAAATGTAATTATAAACTGTGAACTTTAATGCTACGATGTATGTGATGTCAGATAGTAAGAGTAATAGATGAAAAACAGTTATGAAATACTATAACAGTAAAACAAGAATACAGTTTAAAAGGGGAGTGATTTGTAAAATATCCATAAAGAAATAGTAAATCTGTTTACAGTTCTGTTTCATATCGTGTTGAAAGATGTATCCATAGATCTCTTCATTTTGCTGTCAAAGTGCACCAGATTGATGCTTTTAACTTCAATATTTAAAAAAAAATCTTCCCGGGGGATGCATGCCCCGGACCCCCCTGAGCTGATTAACGAGCCTTCATTGTAACAGTCGCGGGTACACTGTGTATGTGCGTGTGGGGAGTGTTGCAGTAGAATATTCCACTGTAGCGCCCGGTACCTTAATGGGAAACCCTACATGTTTGAGTACCCTCTAGGAAACGTTAGGCTACCCCACAGCACCCCCAAAAGAAAATCTCTGGCGCCTCCACCGGCCGCGGCACATGACGGTTTTGTGTGCCCTCCAATGAAAATCATATGCCCTCTCTGTAGATTTGTTCTGGTGCCGGGTCTGCATTACAGCCTAATAATGACAGCTTAACCTTCTCTATATCGCCTCGTTCACACATTAAATCAATCAACAAATACTACAGATTATATAAGCATTTAGTTCAAATGCTCACAGGTTTTACACCTCTTATGCAATGTAGACTACATTTATTACAGAGTTTATTTCCGAGCCAACAGACTCACAGATCGTTGGCTATTGAGAGATATGCAAAATACACCGCATGTAGTACGACACAAACCTCCGCTGTGGATTTTCTAAACGAAATACAGTAAAAGGTCGCAGGCCCAAGTTTAACTCTCTGAGGTCTAAGCCATTTTTTCACATGTTAGGCTCGTCTGGGCATTTTTTGTAAAAATGCTATTAAAACATGAACCTTGGTGACCATCGGGCTGGCCTGCATGGTCAGCCTACAAAACTAAAATCAAAAAACGTTGATGCAGCCCCAACAACAGCCTCTGATCATCAACAGACTTCATGCAATGCTTCATTGGATGCATATATTAGATAATAATCTCTCTGTCTCACTCCTAAAACATCTAAATCTACTTTCAGCATGGATAAATGTTCATCAAATACATCCATTGTTTATTTTATATGCTTCTTGAAATCCTAAAAAACACATCGTTTTTCAAGAACACATTACAAATCGCCAGAAAATGGTACAAACAAGTGGCAACATGTTTGAAGAAGGTGTTGCGCTGGGCTATATAATGCAATCGAAAGTGAAACTTAAGCTCGCTCCATTGTAGAGATATTCCCGCGAGGGTGCTACTGAATAAATAAATCAATTTAAAGTTCCCATTTCAGGACCATTTCTACTGATCTGCAAGGCTCCACTAGCAGAGAGGCTCTCAGTAGCCAAGTGAACGAGGCGATATAGAGAAGGTTAAGCTGTCATTATTAGGCATTATTATGTTACGTACTGTTGGAGTGGTAATAAAATACAAAAGAATTCAATTTTTATTTTGTAATCATCTCGCCACCCACTCGGGGTCTCCCACTTTGG